>NW_026989474.1:0-145458 GCF_030222135.1 Aotus nancymaae
CTGAAAACGCCTGTTTTGGGACTCTGCAGAGAAAGTGTTTGCAGACTGCTGAATCCACACACGGGTTTAACTCTGGAAGTTGAGTGCACACATTGACAACCGTTCCGTTAGATAGCTGCGTTTTGGATTTAGAAGCAGATATTTCCCTGTGCTTACTGCTGTTTCTTCCATATGCCGGTAATGGGCTGAAAACGCCTGTTTTGGGACTCTGCAGAGAAAGTGTTTGCAGACTGCTGAATCCACACACGGGTTTAACTCTGGAAGTTGAGTGCACACATTGACAACCGTTCTGTTAGATAGCTGTGTTTTGGATTTAGAAGCAGATATTTCCCTGTGTTGACTGTTGTTTCTTCCATATGACGGTAATGGGCTGAAAACGCCTGTTTTGGGACTCTGCAGAGAAGATGTTTGCAGACTGCTGAATCCACACACGGGTTTAACTCTGGAAGTTGAGTGCACACATTGACAACCGTTCTGTTAGATAGCTGCATTTTGGATTTAGAAGCAGATATTTCCCTGTGCTTACTGCTGTTTCTTCCATATGCCGGTAATGGGCTGAAAACGCCTGTTTTGGGACTCTGCAGAGAAAGTGTTTGCAGACTGCTGAATCCACACACGGGTTTAACTCTGGAAGTTGAGTGCACACATTGACAACCGTTCTGTTAGATAGCTGCGTTTTGGATTTAGAAGCAGATATTTCCCTGGGCTTACTGCTGTTTCTTCCATATGCCGGTAATGGGCTGAAAACGCCTGTTTTGGGACTCTGCAGAGAAAGTGTTTGCAGACTGCTGAATCCACAGAGGGGTTTAACTCTGGAAGTTGAGTGCACACATTGACAACCGTTCTGTTAGATAGCTGCCTTTTGGATTTAGAAGCAGATATTTCCCTGTGCTTACTGCTGTTTCTTCCATATGCCGGTAATGGGCTGAAAACGCCTGTTTTGGGACCCTGCAGAGAATGTGTTTGCAGACTGCTGAATCCACACACGGGTTTAACTCTGGAAGTTGAGTGCACACATTGACAACCGTTCTGTTAGATAGCTGCGTTTTGATTTTAGAAGCAGATATTTCCCTGTGCTGACTGCTGTTTCTTCCATATGCCGGTAATGGGCTGAAAACGCCTGTTTTGGGACTCTGCAGAGAAAGTGTTTGCAGACTGCTGAATCCACACACGGGTTTAACTCTGGAAGTTGAGTGCACACATTGACAACCGTTCTGTTAGATAGCTGCGTTTTGGATTTAGAAGCAGATATTTCCCTGTGCTTCCTGCTGTTTCTTCCATATGCTGGTAATGGGCTGAAAACGCCTGTTTTGGAACTCTGCAGAGAAAGTGTTTGCAGACTGCTGAATCCACACACGGGTTTAACTCTGGAAGTTGAGTGCACACATTGACAACCGTTCTGTTAGATAGCTGCGTTTTGGATTTAGAAGCAGATATTTCCCTGTGCTGACTGCTGTTTCTTCCATATGCCGGTAATGGGCTGAAAACGCCTGTTTTGGGACTCTGCAGAGAAAGTGTTTCCAGACTGCTGAATCAACACACGGGTTTAACTCCGGAAGTTGAGTGCACACATTGACAACCGTTCTGTTAGATAGCTGCGTTTTGGATTTAGAAGCAGATATTTCCCTGTGCTTACTGCTGTTTCTTCCATATGCCGGTAATGGGCTGAAAACGCCTGTCTTGGGACTCTGCAGAGAAAGTGTTTGCAGACTGCTGAATCCACACACGGGTTTAACTCTGGAAGTTGAGTGCACACATTGACAACCGTTCTGTTAGATAGCTGTGTTTTGGATTTAGAAGCAGATATTTCCCTGTGCTGACTGCTGTTTCTTCCATATGACGGTAATGGGCTGAAAACGCCTGTTTTGGGACTCTGCAGAGAAAGTGTTTGCAGACTGCTGAATCCACACACGGGTTTAACTCTGGAAGTTGAGTGCACACATTGACAACCGTTCTGTTAGATAGCTGCGTTTTGGATTTAGAAGCAGATATTTCCATGTGCTTACTGCTGTTTCTTCCATATGCCGGTAATGGGCTGAAAACGCCTGTTTTGGGACTCTGCAGAGAAAGTGCTTGCAGACTGCTGAATCCACACACGGGTTTAACTCTGGAAGTTGAGTGCACACATTGACAACCGTTCTGTTAGATAGCTGTGTTTTGGATTTAGAAGCAGATATTTCCCTGTGCTGACTGCTGTTTCTTCCATATGACGGTAATGGGCTGAAAACGCCTGTTTTGGGACTCTGCAGAGAAAGTGTTTGCAGACTGCTGAATCCACACACGGGTTTAACTCTGGAAGTTGAGTGCACACATTGACAACCGTTCTGTTAGATAGCTGCCTTTTGGATTTAGAAGCAGATATTTCCCTGTGCTGACTGCTGTTTCTTCCATATGCCGGTAATGGGCTGAAAACGCCTGTTTTGGGACTCTGCAGAGAAAGTGTTTGCAGACTGCTGAATCCACACACGGGTTTAACTCTGGAAGTTGAGTGCACACATTGACAACCGTTCTGTTAGATAGCTGTGTTTTGGATTTAGAAGCAGATATTTCCCTGTGCTGACTGCTGTTTCTTCCATATGACGGTAATGGGCTGAAAACGCCTGTTTTGGGACTCTGCAGAGAAAGTGTTTGCAGACTGCTGAATCCACACACGGGTTTAACTCTGGAAGTTGAGTGCACACATTGACAACCGTTCTGTTAGATAGCTGCGTTTTGGATTTAGAAGCAGATATTTCCCTGTGCTTACTGTTGTTTCTTCCACATGCCGGTAATGGGCTGAAAAGGCCTGTTTTGGGACTCTGAAGAGAAAGTGTTTGCAGACTGCTGAATCCACACACGGGTTTAACTCCGGAAGTTGAGTGCACACATTGACAACCGTTCTGTTAGATAGCTGCGTTTTGGATTTAGAAGCAGATATTTCCCTGTGCTTACTGCTGTTTCTTCCATATGCCGGTAATGGGCAGAAAACGCCTGTTTTGGGACTCTGCAGAGAAAGTGTTTGCAGACTGCTGAATCCACACACGGTTTTAACTCTGGAAGTTGAGTGCACACATTGACAACCGTTCTGTCAGATAGCTGCATTTTGGATTTAGAAGCAGATATTTCCCTGTGCTTACTGCTGTTTCTTCCATATGCCGGTAATGGGCTGAAAACGCCTGTTTTGGGACTCTGCAGAGAAAGTGTTTGCAGACTGCTGAATCCACACACGGGTTTAACTCTGGAAGTTGAGTGCACACATTGACAACCGTTCTGTTAGATAGCTGCGTTTTGGATTTAGAAGCAGATATTTCGCTGTGCTTACTGCTGTTTCTTCCATATGCCGGTAATGGGCTGAAAACGCCTGTTTTGGGACTCTGCAGAGAAAGTGTTTGCAGACTGCTGAATCCACACACGGGTTTAACTCTGGAAGTTGAGTGCACACATTGACAACCGTTCTGTTACATAGCTGCGTTTTGGATTTAGAAGCAGATATTTCCCTGTGCTTACTGCTGTTTCTTCCATATGCCGGTAATGGGCTGAAAACGCCTGTTTTGGGACTCTGCAGAGAAAGTGTTTGCAGACTGCTGAATCCACACACGGGTTTAACTCTGGAAGTTGAGTGCACACATTGACAACCGTTCTGTTAGATAGCTGTGTTTTGGATTTAGAAGCAGATATTTCCCTGTGCTGACTGCTGTTTCTTCCCTATGACGGTAATGGGCTGAAAACGCCTGTTTTGGGACTCTGCAGAGAAAGTGTTTGCAGACTGCTGAATCCACACACTGGTTTAACTCTGGAAGTTGAGTGCACACATTGACAACCGTTCTGTTAGATAGCTGCGTTTTGGATTTAGAAGCAGATATTTCCCTGTGCTGACTGCTGTTTCTTCCATATGCCGGTAATGGGCTGAAAACGCCTGTTTTGGGACTCTGCAGAGAAAGTGTTTGCAGACTGCTGAATCCACACACGGGTTTAACTCTGGAAGTTGAGTGCACACATTGACAACCGTTCCGTTAGATAGCTGCGTTTTGGATTTAGAAGCAGATATTTCCCTGTGCTTACTGCTGTTTCTTCCATATGCCGGTAATGGGCTGAAAACGCCTGTTTTGGGACTCTGCAGAGAAAGTGTTTGCAGACTGCTGAATCCACACACGGGTTTAACTCTGGAAGTTGAGTGCACACATTGACAACCGTTCTGTTAGATAGCTGTGTTTTGGATTTAGAAGCAGATATTTCCCTGTGTTGACTGTTGTTTCTTCCATATGACGGTAATGGGCTGAAAACGCCTGTTTTGGGACTCTGCAGAGAAGATGTTTGCAGACTGCTGAATCCACACACGGGTTTAACTCTGGAAGTTGAGTGCACACATTGACAACCAATCTGTTAGATAGCTGCGTTTTGGATTTAGAAGCCGATATTTCCCTGTGCTTACTGCTGTTTCTTCCATATGCCGGTAATGGGCTGAAAAGGCCTGTTTTGGGACTCTGCAGAGAAAGTGTTTGCAGACTGCTGAATCCACACACGGGTTTAACTCTGGAAGTTGAGTGCACACATTGACAACCATTCTGTTAGATAGCTGCGTTTTGGATTTAGAAGCAGATATTTCCCTGTGCTTACTGCTGTTTCTTCCATATGCCGGTAATGGGCTGAAAACGCCTGTTTTGGGACTCTGCAGAGAAAGTGTTTGCAGACTGCTGAATCAACACACAGGTTTAACTCCGGAAGTTGATTGCACACATTGACAACCGTTCTGTTAGATAGCTGCGTTTTGGATTTAGAAGCAGATATTTCCCTGTGCTTACTGCTGTTTCTTCCATATGCCGGTAATGGGCTGAAAACGCCTGTTTTGGGACTCTGCAGAGAAGATGTTTGCAGACTGCTGAATCCACACACGGGTTTAACTCTGGAAGTTGAGTGCACACATTGACAACCGTTCTGTTAGATAGCTGCGTTTTGGATTTAGAAGCAGATATTTCCCTGTGCTTACTGCTGTTTCTTCCATATGCCGGTAATGGGCTGAAAACGCCTGTTTTGGGACTCTGCAGAGAAAGTGTTTGCAGACTGCTGAATCCACACACGGGTTTAACTCTGGAAGTTGAGTGCACACATTGACAACCGTTCTGTTAGATAGCTGCGTTTTGGATTTAGAAGCAGATATTTCCCTGGGCTTACTGCTGTTTCTTCCATATGCCGGTAATGGGCTGAAAACGCCTGTTTTGGGACTCTGCAGAGAAAGTGTTTGCAGACTGCTGAATCCACAGACGGGTTTAACTCTGGAAGTTGAGTGCACAGATTGACAACCGTTCTGTTAGATAGCTGCCTTTTGGATTTAGAAGCAGATATTTCCCTGTGCTTACTGCTGTTTCTTCCATATGCCGGTAATGGGCTGAAAACGCCTGTTTTGGGACCCTGCAGAGAAAGTGTTTGCAGACTGCTGAATCCACACACGGGTTTAACTCTGGAAGTTGAGTGCACACATTGACAACCGTTCTGTTAGATAGCTGCGTTTTGGATTTAGAAGCAGATATTTCCCTGTGCTTACTGCTGTTTCTTCCATATGCCGGTAATGGGCTGAAAACGCCTGTTTTGGGACTCTGCAGAGAAAGTGTTTGCAGACTGCTGAATCCACACACGGGTTTAACTCTGGAAGTTGAGTGCACACATTGACAACCGTTCTGTTAGATAGCTGCGTTTTGGATTTAGAAGCATATATTTCCCTGTGCTTCCTGCTGTTTCTTCCATATGCTGGTAATGGGCTGAAAACGCCTGTTTTGGGACTCTGCAGAGAAAGTGTTTGCAGACTGCTGAATCCACACACGGGTTTAACTCTGGAAGTTGAGTGCACACATTGACAACCGTTCTGTTAGATAGCTGCGTTTTGGATTTAGAAGCAGATATTTCCCTGTGCTGACTGCTGTTTCTTCCATATGCCGGTAATGGGCTGAAAACGCCTGTTTTGGGACTCTGCAGAGAAAGTGTTTCCAGACTGCTGAATCAACACACGGGTTTAACTCCGGAAGTTGAGTGCACACATTGACAACCGTTCTGTTAGATAGCTGCGTTTTGGATTTAGAAGCAGATATTTCCCTGTGCTTACTGCTGTTTCTTCCATATGCCGGTAATGGGCTGAAAACGCCTGTCTTGGGACTCTGCAGAGAAAGTGTTTGCAGACTGCTGAATCCACACACGGGTTTAACTCTGGAAGTTGAGTGCACACATTGACAACCGTTCTGTTAGATAGCTGTGTTTTGGATTTAGAAGCAGATATTTCCCTGTGCTGACTGCTGTTTCTTCCATATGACGGTAATGGGCTGAAAACGCCTGTTTTGGGACTCTGCAGAGAAAGTGTTTGCAGACTGCTGAATCCACACACGGGTTTAACTCTGGAAGTTGAGTGCACACATTGACAACCGTTCTGTTAGATAGCTGCGTTTTGGATTTAGAAGCAGATATTTCCATGTGCTTACTGCTGTTTCTTCCATATGCCGGTAATGGGCTGAAAACGCCTGTTTTGGGACTCTGCAGAGAAAGTGCTTGCAGACTGCTGAATCCACACACGGGTTTAACTATGGAAGTTGAGTGCACACATTGACAACCGTTCCGTTAGATAGCTGCGTTTTGGATTTAGAAGCAGATATTTCCCTGGGCTTACTGCTGTTTCTTCCATATGCCGGTAATGGGCCGAAAACGCCTGTTTTGGGACTCTGCAGAGAAGGTGTTTGCAGACTGCTGAATCCACACACGGGTTTAACTCTGGAAGTTGAGTGCACACATTGACAACCGTTCTGTTAGATAGCTGCGTTTTGGAATTAGAAGCAGATATTTCCCTGTGCTTACTGCTGTTTCTTCCACATGCCGGTAATGGGCTGAAAAGGCCTGTTTTGGGACTCTGAAGAGAAAGTGTTTGCAGACTGCTGAATCCACACACGGGTTTAACTCCGGAAGTTGAGTGCACACATTGACAACCGTTCTGTTAGATAGCTGCGTTTTGGATTTAGAAGCAGATATTTCCCTGTGCTTACTGCTGTTTCTTCCATATGCCGGTAATGGGCTGAAAACGCCTGTTTTGGGACTCTGCAGAGAAAGTGTTTGCAGACTGCTGAATCCACACACGGTTTTAACTCTGGAAGTTGAGTGCACACATTGACAACCGTTCTGTTAGATAGCTGCGTTTTGGATTTAGAAGCAGATATTTCCCTGTGCTTACTGCTGTTTCTTCCATATGCCGGTAATGGGCTGAAAACGCCTGTTTTGGGACTCTGCAGAGAAAGTGTTTGCAGACTGCTGAATCCACACACGGGTTTAACTCTGGAAGTTGAGTGCACACATTGACAACCGTTCTGTTAGATAGCTGCGTTTTGGATTTAGAAGCAGATATTTCGCTGTGCTTACTGCTGTTTCTTCCATATGCCGGTAATGGGCTGAAAACGCCTGTTTTGGGACTCTGCAGAGAAAGTGTTTGCAGACTGCTGAATCCACACACGGGTTTAACTCCGGAAGTTGAGTGCACACATTGACAACCGTTCTGTTAGATAGCTGCGTTTTGGATTTAGAAGCAGATATTTCCCTGTGCTTACTGCTGTTTCTTCCATATGCCGGTAATGGGCTGAAAACGCCTGTTTTGGGACTCTGCAGAGAAAGTGTTTGCAGACTGCTGAATCCACACACGGGTTTAACTCTGGAAGTTGAGTGCACACATTGACAACCGTTCTGTTAGATAGCTGCGTTTTGGATTTAGAAGCAGATATTTCCCTGTGCTTACTGCTGTTTCTTCCATATGCCGGTAATGGGCTGAAAACGCCTGTTTTGGGACTCTGCAGAGAAAGTGTTTGCAGACTGCTGAATCCACACACGGGTTTAACTCTGGAAGTTGAGTGCACACATTGACAACCGTTCTGTTAGATAGCTGCGTTTTGGATTTAGAAGCAGATATTTCCCTGGGCTTACTGCTGTTTCTTCCATATGCCGGTAATGGGCTGAAAACGCCTGTTTTGGGACTCTGCAGAGAAAGTGTTTGCAGACTGCTGAATCCACAGACGGGTTTAACTCTGGAAGTTGAGTGCACACATTGACAACCGTTCTGTTAGATAGCTGCCTTTTGGATTTAGAAGCAGATATTTCCCTGTGCTTACTGCTGTTTCTTCCATATGCCGGTAATGGGCTGAAAACGCCTGTTTTGGGACTCTGCAGAGAAAGTGTTTGCAGACTGCTGAATCCACACACGGGTTTAACTCTGGAAGTTGAGTGCACACAATGACAACCGTTCTCTTAGATAGCTGCGTTTTGGATTTAGAAGCATATATTTCCCTGTGCTTCCTGCTGTTTCTTCCATATGCTGGTAATGGGCTGAAAACGCCTGTTTTGGGACTCTGCAGAGAAAGTGTTTGCAGACTGCTGAATCCACACACGGGTTTAACTCTGGAAGTTGAGTGCACACATTGACAACCGTTCTGTTAGATAGCTGCGTTTTGGATTTAGAAGCAGATATTTCCCTGTGCTGACTGCTGTTTCTTCCATATGCCGGTAATGGGCTGAAAATGCCTGTTTTGGGACTCTGCAGAGAAAGTGTTTGCAGACTGCTGAATCAACACACGGGTTTAACTCCGGAAGTTGCGTGCACACATTGACAACCGTTCTGTTAGATAGCTGCGTTTTGGATTTAGAAGCAGATATTTCCCTGTGCTTACTGCTGTTTCTTCCATATGCCGGTAATGGGCTGAAAACGCCTGTTTTGGGACTCTGCAGAGAAAGTGTTTGCAGACTGCTGAATCCACACACGGGTTTAACTCTGGAAGTTGAGTGCACACATTGACAACCGTTCTGTTAGATAGCTGCGTTTTGGATTTAGAAGCAGATATTTCCCTGTGCTTACTGCTGTTTCTTCCATATGCCGGTAATGGGCTGAAAACGCCTGTTTTGGGACTCTGCAGAGAAAGTGTTTGCAGACTGCTGAATCCACACACGGGTTTAACTCTGGAAGTTGAGTGCACACATTGACAACCGTTCTGTTAGATAGCTGCGTTTTGGATTTAGAAGCAGATATTTCCCTGGGCTTACTGCTGTTTCTTCCATATGCCGGTAATGGGCTGAAAACGCCTGTTTTGGGACTCTGCAGAGAAAGTGTTTGCAGACTGCTGAATCCACAGACGGGTTTAACTCTGGAAGTTGAGTGCACACATTGACAACCGTTCTGTTAGATAGCTGCCTTTTGGATTTAGAAGCAGATATTTCCCTGTGCTTACTGCTGTTTCTTCCATATGCCGGTAATGGGCTGAAAACGCCTGTTTTGGGACTCTGCAGAGAAAGTGTTTGCAGACTGCTGAATCCACACACGGGTTTAACTCTGGAAGTTGAGTGCACACAATGACAACCGTTCTGTTAGATAGCTGCGTTTTGGATTTAGAAGCATATATTTCCCTGTGCTTCCTGCTGTTTCTTCCATATGCTGGTAATGGGCTGAAAACGCCTGTTTTGGGACTCTGCAGAGAAAGTGTTTGCAGACTGCTGAATCCACACACGGGTTTAACTCTGGAAGTTGAGTGCACACATTGACAACCGTTCTGTTAGATAGCTGCGTTTTGGATTTAGAAGCAGATATTTCCCTGTGCTGACTGCTGTTTCTTCCATATGCCGGTAATGGGCTGAAAATGCCTGTTTTGGGACTCTGCAGAGAAAGTGTTTGCAGACTGCTGAATCAACACACGGGTTTAACTCCGGAAGTTGCGTGCACACATTGACAACCGTTCTGTTAGATAGCTGCGTTTTGGATTTAGAAGCAGATATTTCCCTGTGCTTACTGCTGTTTCTTCCATATGCCGGTAATGGGGTGAAAACGCCTGTCTTGGGACTCTGCAGAGAAAGTGTTTGCAGACTGCTGAATCCACACACGGGTTTAACTCTGGAAGTTGAGTGCACACATTGACAACCGTTCTGTTAGATAGCTGTGTTTTGGATTTAGAAGCAGATATTTCCCTGTGCTGACTGCTGTTTCTTCCATATGACGGTAATGGGCTGAAAACGCCTGTTTTGGGACTCTGCAGAGAAAGTGTTTGCAGACTGCTGAATCCACACACGGGTTTAACTCTGGAAGTTGAGTGCACACATTGACAACCGTTCCGTTAGATAGCTGCGTTTTGGATTTAGAAGCAGATATTTCCCTGTGCTTACTGCTGTTTCTTCCATATGCCGGTAATGGGCCGAAAACGCCTGTTTTGGGACTCTGCAGAGAAGGTGTTTGCAGACTGCTGAATCCACACACGGGTTTAACTCTGGAAGTTGAGTGCACACATTGACAACCGTTCTGTTAGATAGCTGCGTTTTGGAATTAGAAGCAGATATTTCCCTGTGCTTACTGCTGTTTCTTCCACATGCCGGTAATGGGCTGAAAAGGCCTGTTTTGGGACTCTGAAGAGAAAGTGTTTGCAGACTGCTGAATCCACACACGGGTTTAACTCCGGAAGTTGAGTGCACACATTGACAACCGTTCTGTTAGATAGCTGCGTTTTGGATTTAGAAGCAGATATTTCCCTGTGCTTACTGCTGTTTCTTCCATATGCCGGTAATGGGCTGAAAACGCCTGTTTTGGGACTCTGCAGAGAAAGTGTTTGCAGACTGCTGAATCCACACACGGTTTTAACTCTGGAAGTTGAGTGCACACATTGACAACCGTTCTGTTAGATAGCTGCGTTTTGGATTTAGAAGCAGATATTTCCCTGTGCTTACTGCTGTTTCTTCCATATGCCGGTAATGGGCTGAAAACGCCTGTTTTGGGACTCTGCAGAGAAAGTGCTTGCAGACTGCTGAATCCACACACGGGTTTAACTCTGGAAGTTGAGTGCACACATTGACAACCGTTCCGTTAGATAGCTGCGTTTTGGATTTAGAAGCAGATATTTCCCTGTGCTTACTGCTGTTTCTTCCATATGCCGGTAATGGGCCGAAAACGCCTGTTTTGGGACTCTGCAGAGAAGGTGTTTGCAGACTGCTGAATCCACACACGGGTTTAACTCTGGAAGTTGAGTGCACACATTGACAACCGTTCTGTTAGATAGCTGCGTTTTGGAATTAGAAGCAGATATTTCCCTGTGCTTACTGCTGTTTCTTCCACATGCCGGTAATGGGCTGAAAAGGCCTGTTTTGGGACTCTGAAGAGAAAGTGTTTGCAGACTGCTGAATCCACACACGGGTTTAACTCCGGAAGTTGAGTGCACACATTGACAACCGTTCTGTTAGATAGCTGCGTTTTGGATTTAGAAGCAGATATTTCCCTGTGCTTACTGCTGTTTCTTCCATATGCCGGTAATGGGCTGAAAACGCCTGTTTTGGGACTCTGCAGAGAAAGTGTTTGCAGACTGCTGAATCCACACACGGTTTTAACTCTGGAAGTTGAGTGCACACATTGACAACCGTTCTGTTAGATAGCTGCGTTTTGGATTTAGAAGCAGATATTTCCCTGTGCTTACTGCTGTTTCTTCCATATGCCGGTAATGGGCTGAAAACGCCTGTTTTGGGACTCTGCAGAGAAAGTGTTTGCAGACTGCTGAATCCACACACGGGTTTAACTCTGGAAGTTGAGTGCACACATTGACAACCGTTCTGTTAGATAGCTGCGTTTTGGATTTAGAAGCAGATATTTCGCTGTGCTTACTGCTGTTTCTTCCATATGCCGGTAATGGGCTGAAAACGCCTGTTTTGGGACTCTGCAGAGAAAGTGTTTGCAGACTGCTGAATCCACACACGGGTTTAACTCCGGAAGTTGAGTGCACACATTGACAACCGTTCTGTTAGATAGCTGCGTTTTGGATTTAGAAGCAGATATTTCCCTGTGCTTACTGCTGTTTCTTCCATATGCCGGTAATGGGCTGAAAACGCCTGTTTTGGGACTCTGCAGAGAAAGTGTTTGCAGACTGCTGAATCCACACACGGGTTTAACTCTGGAAGTTGAGTGCACACATTGACAACCGTTCTGTTAGATAGCTGCGTTTTGGATTTAGAAGCAGATATTTCCCTGTGCTTACTGCTGTTTCTTCCATATGCCGGTAATGGGCTGAAAACGCCTGTTTTGGGACTCTGCAGAGAAAGTGTTTGCAGACTGCTGAATCCACAGACGGGTTTAACTCTGGAAGTTGAGTGCACACATTGACAACCGTTCTGTTAGATAGCTGCCTTTTGGATTTAGAAGCAGATATTTCCCTGTGCTTACTGCTGTTTCTTCCATATGCCGGTAATGGGCTGAAAACGCCTGTTTTGGGACCCTGCAGAGAAAGTGTTTGCAGACTGCTGAATCCACACACGGGTTTAACTCTGGAAGTTGAGTGCACACATTGACAACCGTTCTGTTAGATAGCTGCGTTTTGGATTTAGAAGCAGATATTTCCCTGTGCTGACTGCTGTTTCTTCCATATGCCGGTAATGGGCTGAAAAGGCCTGTTTTGGGACTCTGCAGAGAAAGTGTTTGCAGACTGCTGAATCCACACACGGGTTTAACTCTGGAAGTTGAGTGCACACAATGACAACCGTTCTGTTAGATAGCTGCGTTTTGGATTTAGAAGCATATATTTCCCTGTGCTTCCTGCTGTTTCTTCCATATGCTGGTAATGGGCTGAAAACGCCTGTTTTGGGACTCTGCAGAGAAAGTGTTTGCAGACTGCTGAATCCACACACGGGTTTAACTCTGGAAGTTGAGTGCACACATTGACAACCGTTCTGTTAGATAGCTGCGTTTTGGATTTAGAAGCAGATATTTCCCTGTGCTGACTGCTGTTTCTTCCATATGCCGGTAATGGGCTGAAAATGCCTGTTTTGGGACTCTGCAGAGAAAGTGTTTGCAGACTGCTGAATCAACACACGGGTTTAACTCCGGAAGTTGCGTGCACACATTGACAACCGTTCTGTTAGATAGCTGCGTTTTGGATTTAGAAGCAGATATTTCCCTGTGCTTACTGCTGTTTCTTCCATATGCCGGTAATGGGGTGAAAACGCCTGTCTTGGGACTCTGCAGAGAAAGTGTTTGCAGACTGCTGAATCCACACACGGGTTTAACTCTGGAAGTTGAGTGCACACATTGACAACCGTTCTGTTAGATAGCTGTGTTTTGGATTTAGAAGCAGATATTTCCCTGTGCTGACTGCTGTTTCTTCCATATGACGGTAATGGGCTGAAAACGCCTGTTTTGGGACTCTGCATAGAAAGTGTTTGCAGACTGCTGATTCCACACACGGGTTTAACTCTGGAAGTTGAGTGCACACATTGACAACCGTTCTGTTAGATAGCTGCGTTTTGGATTTAGAAGCAGATATTTCCATGTGCTTACTGCTGTTTCTTCCATATGCCGGTAATGGGCTGAAAACGCCTGTTTTGGGACTCTGCAGAGAAAGTGCTTGCAGACTGCTGAATCCACACGGGTTTAACTCTGGAAGTTGAGTGCACACATTGACAACCGTTCTGTTAGATAGCTGCGTTTTGGATTTAGAAGCAGATATTTCCCTGTGCTTACTGCTGTTTCTTCCATATGCCGGTAATGGGCTGAAAACGCCTGTTTTGGGACTCTGCAGAGAAAGTGCTTGCAGACTGCTGAATCCACACACGGGTATAACTCCGGAAGTTGAGTGCACACATTGACAACCGTTCTGTTAGATAGCTGCGTTTTGGATTTAGAAGCAGATATTTCCCTGGGCTTACTGCTGTTTCTTCCATATGCCGGTAATGGGCCGAAAACGCCTGTTTTGGGACTCTGCAGAGAAGGTGTTTGCAGACTGCTGAATCCACACACGGGTTTAACTCTGGAAGTTGAGTGCACACATTGACAACCGTTCTGTTAGATAGCTGCGTTTTGGAATTAGAAGCAGATATTTCCCTGTGCTTACTGCTGTTTCTTCCATATGCCGGTAATGGGCTGAAAACGCCTGTTTTGGGACTCTGCAGAGAAAGTGTTTGCAGACTGCTGAATCCACACACGGGTTTAACTCTGGAAGTTGAGTGCACACATTGACAACCGTTCTGTTAGATAGCTGCGTTTTGGATTTAGAAGCAGATATTTCCCTGTGCTTCCTGTTGTTTCTTCCATATGCCGGTAATGGGCTGAAAACGCCTGTTTTGGGACTCTGCAGAGAAAGTGTTTGCAGACTGCTGAATCCACACACGGGTTTAACTCTGGAAGTTGAGTGCACACATTGACAACCGTTCTGTTAGATAGCTGCGTTTTGGATTTAGAAGCAGATATTTCCCTGTGCTGACTGCTGTTTCTTCCATATGCCGGTAATGGGCTGAAAACGCCTGTTTTGGGACTCTGCAGAGAAAGTGTTTGCAGACTGCTGAATCCACACACGGGTTTAACTCTGGAAGTTGAGTGCACACATTGACAACCGTTCTGTTAGATAGCTGCGTTTTGGATTTAGAAGCAGATATTTCCCTGTGCTTACTGCTGCTTTTTCCATATGCCGGTAATGGGCTGAAAACGCCTGTTTTGGGACTCTGCAGAGAAAGTGTTTGCAGACTGCTGAATCCACACACGGGTTTAACTCTGGAAGTTGAGTGCACACATTGACAACCGTTCTGTTAGATAGCTGTGTTTTGGATTTAGAAGCAGATATTTCCCTGTGCTTACTGCTGTTTCTTCCCTTTGACGGTAATGGGCTGAAAACGCCTGTTTTGGGACTCTGCAGAGAAAGTGTTTGCAGACTGCTGAATCCACACACGGGTTTAACTCTGGAAGTTGAGTGCACACATTGACAACCGTTCTGTTAGATAGCTGCGTTTTGGATTTAGAAGCAGATATTTCCCTGTGCTGACTGCTGTTTCTTCCATATGCCGGTAATGGGCTGAAAACGCCTGTTTTGGGACTCTGCAGAGAAAGTGCTTGCAGACTGCTGAATCCACACACGGGTTTAACTCTGGAAGTTGAGTGCACACATTGACAACCGTTCTGTTAGATAGCTGCGTTTTGAATTTAGAAACAGATATTTCCCTGTGCTTACTGCTGTTTCTTCCATATGCCGGTAATGGGCTGAAAACGCGTGTTTTGGGACTCTGCAGAGAAAGTGTTTGCAGACTGCTGAATCCACACACGGGTTTAACTCTGGAAGTTGAGTGCACACATTGACAACCGTTCTGTTAGATAGCTGCGTTTTGGATTTCGAAGCAGATATTTCCCTGTGCTTACTGCTGTTTCTTCCATATGCCGGTAATGGGCTGAAAACGCCTGTCTTGGGACTCTGCAGAGAAAGTGTTTGCAGACTGCTGAATCCACACACGGGTTTAACTCTGGAAGTTGAGTGCACACATTGACAACCGTTCTGTTAGATAGCTGTGTTTTGGATTTAGAAGCAGATATTTCCCTGTGCTGACTGCTGTTTCTTCCATATGACGGTAATGGGCTGAAAACGCCTGTTTTGGGACTCTGCAGAGAAAGTGTTTGCAGACTGCTGAATCCACACACGGGTTTAACTCTGGAAGTTGAGTGCACACATTGACAACCGTTCTGTTAGATTGCTGCGTTTTGGATTTAGAAGCAGATATTTCCATGTGCTTACTGCTGTTTCTTCCATATGCCGGTAATGGGCTGAAAACGCCTGTTTTGGGACTCTGCAGAGAAAGTGCTTGCAGACTGCTGAATCCACACACGGGTTTAACTCTGGAAGTTGAGTGCACACATTGACAACCGTTCTGTTAGATAGCTGCGTTTTGGATTTAGAAGCAGATATTTCCCTGTGCTTACTGCTGTTTCTTCCATATGCCGGTAATGGGCTGAAAACGCCTGTTTTGGGACTCTGCAGAGAAAGTGCTTGCAGACTGCTGAATCCACACACGGGTTTAACTCCGGAAGTTGAGTGCACACATTGACAACCGTTCTGTTAGATAGCTGCGTTTTGGATTTAGAAGCAGATATTTCCCTGGGCTTACTGCTGTTTCTTCCATATGCCGGTAATGGGCCGAAAACGCCTGTTTTGGGACTCTGCAGAGAAAGTGTTTGCAGACTGCTGAATCCACACACGGGTTTAACTCTGGAAGTTGAGTGCACACATTGACAACCGTTCTGTTAGATAGCTGCGTTTTGGAATTAGAAGCAGATATTTCCCTGTGCTTACTGCTGTTTCTTCCATATGCCGGTAATGGGCTGAAAACGCCTGTTTTGGGACTCTGCAGAGAAAGTGTTTGCAGACTGCTGAATCCACACACGGGTTTAACTCTGGAAGTTGAGTGCACACATTGACAACCGTTCTGTTAGATAGCTGCGTTTTGGATTTAGAAGCAGATATTTCCCTGTGCTTCCTGTTGTTTCTTCCATATGCCGGTAATGGGCTCAAAACGCCTGTTTTGGGACTCTGCAGAGAAAGTGTTTGCAGACTGCTGAATCCACACACGGGTTTAACTCTGGAAGTTGAGTGCACACATTGACAACCGTTCTGTTAGATAGCTGCGTTTTGGATTTAGAAGCAGATATTTCCCTGTGCTGACTGCTGTTTCTTCCATATGCCGGTAATGGGCTGAAAACGCCTGTTTTGGGACTCTGCAGAGAAAGTGTTTGCAGACTGCTGAATCCACACACGGGTTTAACTCTGGAAGTTGAGTGCACACATTGACAACCGTTCTGTTAGATAGCTGCGTTTTGTATTTAGAAGCAGATATTTCCCTGTGCTTACTGCTGCTTCTTCCATATGCCGGTAATGGGCTGAAAACGCCTGTTTTGGGACTCTGCAGAGAAAGTGTTTGCAGACTGCTGAATCCACACACGGGTTTAACTCTGGAAGTTGAGTGCACACATTGACAACCGTTCTGTTAGATAGCTGTGTTTTGGATTTAGAAGCAGATATTTCCCTGTGCTGACTGCTGTTTCTTCCCTTTGACGGTAATGGGCTGAAAACGCCTGTTTTGGGACTCTGCAGAGAAAGTGTTTGCAGACTGCTGAATCCACACACGGGTTTAACTCTGGAAGTTGAGTGCACACATTGACAACCGTTCTGTTAGATAGCTGCGTTTTGGATTTAGAAGCAGATATTTCCCTGTGCTGACTGCTGTTTCTTCCATATGCCGGTAATGGGCTGAAAACGCCTGTTTTGGGACTCTGCAGAGAAAGTGCTTGCAGACTGCTGAATCCACACACGGGTTTAACTCTGGAAGTTGAGTGCACACATTGACAACCGTTCTGTTAGATAGCTGCGTTTTGAATTTAGAAACAGATATTTCCCTGTGCTTACTGCTGTTTCTTCCATATACCGGTAATGGGCTGAAAACGCGTGTTTTGGGACTCTGCAGAGAAAGTGTTTGCAGACTGCTGAATCCACACACGGGTTTAACTCTGGAAGTTGAGTGCACACATTGACAACCGTTCTGTTAGATAGCTGCGTTTTGGATTTAGAAGCAGATATTTCCCTGTGCTGACTGCTGTTTCTTCCATATGCCGGTAATGGGCTGAAAACGCCTGTTTTGGGACTCTGCAGAGAAAGTGTTTGCAGACTGCTGAATCCACACACGGGTTTAACTCTGGAAGTTGAGTGCACACATTGACAACCGTTCTGTTAGATAGCTGCGTTTTGTATTTAGAAGCAGATATTTCCCTGTGCTTACTGCTGTTTCTTCCATATGCCGGTAATGGGCTGAAAACGCCTGTTTTGGGACTCTGCAGAGAAAGTGTTTGCAGACTGCTGAATCAACACACGGGTTTATCTCCGGAAGTTGAGTGCACACATTGACAACCGTTCTGTTAGATAGCTGCGTTTTGGATTTAGAAGCAGATATTTCCCTGGGCTTACTGCTGTTTCTTCCATATGCCGGTAATGGGCTGAAAACGCCTGATTTGGGACTCTGCAGAGAAGGTGTTTGCAGACTGCTGAATCCACACACGGGTTTAACTCTGGAAGTTGAGTGCACACATTGACAACCGTTCTGTTAGATAGCTGCGTTTTGGATTTAGAAGCAGATATTTCCCTGTGCTTACTGCTGTTTCTTCCATATGCCGGTAATGGGCTGAAAACGCCTGTTTTGGGACTCTGCAGAGAAAGTGTTTGCAGACTGCTGAATCCACACACGGGTTTAACTCTGGAAGTTGAGTGCACACATTGACAACCGTTCTGTTAGATAGCTGCGTTTTGGATTTAGAAGCAGATATTTCCCTGTGCTGACTGTTGTTTCTTCCATATGCCGGTAATGGGCTGAAAACGCCTGTTTTGGGACTCTGCAGAGAAAGTGTTTGCAGACTGCTGAATCCACACACGGGTTTAACTCTGGAAGTTGAGTGCACACATTGACAACCGTTCTGTTAGATAGCTGCGTTTTGGATTTAGAAGCAGATATTTCCCTGTGCTTACTGCTGTTTCTTCCATATGCCGGTAATGGGCTGAAAACGCCTGTTTTGGGACTCTGCAGAGAAAGTGTTTGCAGACTGCTGAATCCACACACGGGTTTAACTCCGGAAGTTGAGTGCACACATTGACAACCGTTCTGTTAGATAGCTGCGTTTTGGATTTAGAAGCAGATATTTCCCTGTGCTTACTGCTGTTTCTTCCATATGCCGGTAATGGGCTGAAAACGCCTGGTTTGGGACTCTGCAGAGAAAGTGTTTGCAGACTGCTGAATCCACACACCGGTTTAACTCTGGAAGTTGAGTGCACACATTGACAACCGTTCTGTTAGATAGCTGCGTTTTGGATTTAGAAGCAGATATTTCCCTGTGCTTACTGCTGTTTCTTCCATATGCCGGTAATGGGCTGAAAACGCCTGTTTTGGGACTCTGCAGAGAAAGTGTTTGCAGACTGCTGAATCCACACACGGGTTTAACTCTGGAAGTTGAGTGCACACATTGACAACCGTTCTGTTAGATAGCTGCGTTTTGGAATTAGAAGCAGATATTTCCCTGTGCTTACTGCTGTTTCTTCCACATGCCGGTAATGGGCTGAAAAGGCCTGTTTTGGGACTCTGAAGAGAAAGTGTTTGCAGACTGCTGAATCCACACACGGGTTTAACTCCGGAAGTTGAGTGCACACATTGACAACCGTTCTGTTAGATAGCTGCGTTTTGGATTTAGAAGCAGATATTTCCCTGTGCTTACTGCTGTTTCTTCCATATGCCGGTAATGGGCTGAAAACGCCTGTTTTGGGACTCTGCAGAGAAAGTGTTTGCAGACTGCTGAATCCACACACGGTTTTAACTCTGGAAGTTGAGTGCACACATTGACAACCGTTCTGTTAGATAGCTGCGTTTTGGATTTAGAAGCAGATATTTCCCTGTGCTTACTGCTGTTTCTTCCATATGCCGGTAATGGGCTGAAAACGCCTGTTTTGGGACTCTGCAGAGAAAGTGTTTGCAGACTGCTGAATCCACACACGGGTTTAACTCTGGAAGTTGAGTGCACACATTGACAACCGTTCTGTTAGATAGCTGCGTTTTGGATTTAGAAGGAGATATTTCGCTGTGCTTACTGCTGTTTCTTCCATATGCCGGTAATGGGCTGAAAACGCCTGTTTTGGGACTCTGCAGAGAAAGTGTTTGCAGACTGCTGAATCCACACACGGGTTTAACTCCGGAAGTTGAGTGCACACATTGACAACCGTTCTGTTAGATAGCTGCGTTTTGGATTTAGAAGCAGATATTTCCCTGTGCTTACTGCTGTTTCTTCCATATGCCGGTAATGGGCTGAAAACGCCTGTTTTGGGACTCTGCAGAGAAAGTGTTTGCAGACTGCTGAATCCACACACGGGTTTAACTCTGGAAGTTGAGTGCACACATTGACAACCGTTCTGTTAGATAGCTGCGTTTTGGATTTAGAAGCAGATATTTCCCTGTGCTTACTGCTGTTTCTTCCATATGCCGGTAATGGACTGAAAACGCCTGTTTTGGGACTCTGCAGAGAAAGTGTTTGCAGACTGCTGAATCCACAGACGGGTTTAACTCTGGAAGTTGAGTGCACACATTGACAACCGTTCTGTTAGATAGCTGCCTTTTGGATTTAGAAGCAGATATTTCCCTGTGCTTACTGCTGTTTCTTCCATATGCCGGTAATGGGCTGAAAACGCCTGTTTTGGGACCCTGCAGAGAAAGTGTTTGCAGACTGCTGAATCCACACACGGGTTTAACTCTGGAAGTTGAGTGCACACATTGACAACCGTTCTGTTAGATAGCTGCGTTTTGGATTTAGAAGCAGATATTTCCCTGTGCTTACTGCTGTTTCTTCCATATGCCGGTAATGGGCTGAAAACGCCTGTTTTGGGACTCTGCAGAGAAAGTGTTTGCAGACTGCTGAATCCACACACGGGTTTAACTCTGGAAGTTGAGTGCACACAATGACAACCGTTCTGTTAGATAGCTGCGTTTTGGATTTAGAAGCATATATTTCCCTGTGCTTCCTGCTGTTTCTTCCATATGCCGGTAATGGGCTGAAAACGCCTGTTTTGGGACTCTGCAGAGAAAGTGCTTGCAGACTGCTGAATCCACACACGGGTTTAACTCTGGAAGTTGAGTGCACACATTGACAACCGTTCTGTTAGATAGCTGCGTTTTGGATTTAGAAGCAGATATTTCCCTGTGCTTACTGCTGTTTCTTCCATATGCCGGTAATGGGCTGAAAACGCCTGTTTTGGGACTCTGCAGAGAAAGTGTTTGCAGACTGCTGAATCCACACACGGGTTTAACTCTGGAAGTTGAGTGCACACATTGACAACCGTTCTGTTAGATAGCTGCGTTTTGGATTTAGAAGCAGATATTTCCCTGTGCTGACTGCTGTTTCTTCCATATGCCGGTAATGGGCTGAAAACGCCTGTTTTGGGACTCTGCAGAGAAAGTGTTTGCAGACTGCTGAATCCACACACGGGTTTAACTCTGGAAGTTGAGTGCACACATTGACAACCGTTCTGTTAGATAGCTGCGTTTTGGATTTAGAAGCAGATATTTCCCTGTGCTTACTGCTGTTTCTTCCATATGCCGGTAATGGACTGAAAACGCCTGTTTTGGGACTCTGCAGAGAAAGTGTTTGCAGACTGCTGAATCCACAGACGGGTTTAACTCTGGAAGTTGAGTGCACACATTGACAACCGTTCTGTTAGATAGCTGCCTTTTGGATTTAGAAGCAGATATTTCCCTGTGCTTACTGCTGTTTCTTCCATATGCCGGTAATGGGCTGAAAACGCCTGTTTTGGGACCCTGCAGAGAAAGTGTTTGCAGACTGCTGAATCCACACACGGGTTTAACTCTGGAAGTTGAGTGCACACATTGACAACCGTTCTGTTAGATAGCTGCGTTTTGGATTTAGAAGCAGATATTTCCCTGTGCTTACTGCTGTTTCTTCCATATGCCGGTAATGGGCTGAAAACGCCTGTTTTGGGACTCTGCAGAGAAAGTGTTTGCAGACTGCTGAATCCACACACGGGTTTAACTCTGGAAGTTGAGTGCACACAATGACAACCGTTCTGTTAGATAGCTGCGTTTTGGATTTAGAAGCATATATTTCCCTGTGCTTCCTGCTGTTTCTTCCATATGCCGGTAATGGGCTGAAAACGCCTGTTTTGGGACTCTGCAGAGAAAGTGCTTGCAGACTGCTGAATCCACACACGGGTTTAACTCTGGAAGTTGAGTGCACACATTGACAACCGTTCTGTTAGATAGCTGCGTTTTGGATTTAGAAGCAGATATTTCCCTGTGCTTACTGCTGTTTCTTCCATATGCCGGTAATGGGCTGAAAACGCCTGTTTTGGGACTCTGCAGAGAAAGTGTTTGCAGACTGCTGAATCCACACACGGGTTTAACTCTGGAAGTTGAGTGCACACATTGACAACCGTTCTGTTAGATAGCTGCGTTTTGGATTTAGAAGCAGATATTTCCCTGTGCTGACTGCTGTTTCTTCCATATGCCGGTAATGGGCTGAAAACGCCTGTTTTGGGACTCTGCAGAGAAAGTGTTTGCAGACTGCTGAATCCACACACGGGTTTAACTCTGGAAGTTGAGTGCACACATTGACAACCGTTCTGTTAGATAGCTGCGTTTTGGATTTAGAAGCAGATATTTCCCTGTGCTTACTGCTGTTTCTTCCATATGCCGGTAATGGGCTGAAAACGCCTGTTTTGGGACTCTGCAGAGAAAGTGTTTGCAGACTGCTGAATCCACACACGGGTTTAACTCCGGAAGTTGAGTGCACACATTGACAACCGTTCTGTTAGATAGCTGCGTTTTGGATTTAGAAGCAGATATTTCCCTGTGCTTACTGCTGTTTCTTCCATATGCCGGTAATGGGCTGAAAACGCCTGGTTTGGGACTCTGCAGAGAAAGTGTTTGCAGACTGCTGAATCCACACACCGGTTTAACTCTGGAAGTTGAGTGCACACATTGACAACCGTTCTGTTAGATAGCTGCGTTTTGGATTTAGAAGCAGATATTTCCCTGTGCTTACTGCTGTTTCTTCCATATGCCGGTAATGGGCTGAAAACGCCTGTTTTGGGACTCTGCAGAGAAAGTGTTTGCAGACTGCTGAATCCACACACGGGTTTAACTCTGGAAGTTGAGTGCACACATTGACAACCGTTCTATTAGATAGCTGCGTTTTGGAATTAGAAGCAGATATTTCCCTGTGCTTACTGCTGTTTCTTCCACATGCCGGTAATGGGCTGAAAAGGCCTGTTTTGGGACTCTGAAGAGAAAGTGTTTGCAGACTGCTGAATCCACACACGGGTTTAACTCCGGAAGTTGAGTGCACACATTGACAACCGTTCTGTTAGATAGCTGCGTTTTGGATTTAGAAGCAGATATTTCCCTGTGCTTACTGCTGTTTCTTCCATATGCCGGTAATGGGCTGAAAACGCCTGTTTTGGGACTCTGCAGAGAAAGTGTTTGCAGACTGCTGAATCCACACACGGTTTTAACTCTGGAAGTTGAGTGCACACATTGACAACCGTTCTGTTAGATAGCTGCGTTTTGGATTTAGAAGCAGATATTTCCCTGTGCTTACTGCTGTTTCTTCCATATGCCGGTAATGGGCTGAAAACGCCTGTTTTGGGACTCTGCAGAGAAAGTGTTTGCAGACTGCTGAATCCACACACGGGTTTAACTCTGGAAGTTGAGTGCACACATTGACAACCGTTCTGTTAGATAGCTGCGTTTTGGATTTAGAAGCAGATATTTCGCTGTGCTTACTGCTGTTTCTTCCATATGCCGGTAATGGGCTGAAAACGCCTGTTTTGGGACTCTGCAGAGAAAGTGTTTGCAGACTGCTGAATCCACACACGGGTTTAACTCCGGAAGTTGAGTGCACACATTGACAACCGTTCTGTTAGATAGCTGCGTTTTGGATTTAGAAGCAGATATTTCCCTGTGCTTACTGCTGTTTCTTCCATATGCCGGTAATGGGCTGAAAACGCCTGTTTTGGGACTCTGCAGAGAAAGTGTTTGCAGACTGCTGAATCCACACACGGGTTTAACTCTGGAAGTTGAGTGCACACATTGACAACCGTTCTGTTAGATAGCTGCGTTTTGGATTTAGAAGCAGATATTTCCCTGTGCTTACTGCTGTTTCTTCCATATGCCGGTAATGGACTGAAAACGCCTGTTTTGGGACTCTGCAGAGAAAGTGTTTGCAGACTGCTGAATCCACAGACGGGTTTAACTCTGGAAGTTGAGTGCACACATTGACAACCGTTCTGTTAGATAGCTGCCTTTTGGATTTAGAAGCAGATATTTCCCTGTGCTTACTGCTGTTTCTTCCATATGCCGGTAATGGGCTGAAAACGCCTGTTTTGGGACCCTGCAGAGAAAGTGTTTGCAGACTGCTGAATCCACACACGGGTTTAACTCTGGAAGTTGAGTGCACACATTGACAACCGTTCTGTTAGATAGCTGCGTTTTGGATTTAGAAGCAGATATTTCCCTGTGCTTACTGCTGTTTCTTCCATATGCCGGTAATGGGCTGAAAACGCCTGTTTTGGGACTCTGCAGAGAAAGTGTTTGCAGACTGCTGAATCCACACACGGGTTTAACTCTGGAAGTTGAGTGCACACAATGACAACCGTTCTGTTAGATAGCTGCGTTTTGGATTTAGAAGCATATATTTCCCTGTGCTTCCTGCTGTTTCTTCCATATGCCGGTAATGGGCTGAAAACGCCTGTTTTGGGACTCTGCAGAGAAAGTGCTTGCAGACTGCTGAATCCACACACGGGTTTAACTCTGGAAGTTGAGTGCACACATTGACAACCGTTCTGTTAGATAGCTGCGTTTTGGATTTAGAAGCAGATATTTCCCTGTGCTTACTGCTGTTTCTTCCATATGCCGGTAATGGGCTGAAAACGCCTGTTTTGGGACTCTGCAGAGAAAGTGTTTGCAGACTGCTGAATCCACACACGGGTTTAACTCTGGAAGTTGAGTGCACACATTGACAACCGTTCTGTTAGATAGCTGCGTTTTGGATTTAGAAGCAGATATTTCCCTGTGCTGACTGCTGTTTCTTCCATATGCCGGTAATGGGCTGAAAACGCCTGTTTTGGGACTCTGCAGAGAAAGTGTTTGCAGACTGCTGAATCCACACACGGGTTTAACTCTGGAAGTTGAGTGCACACATTGACAACCGTTCTGTTAGATAGCTGCGTTTTGGATTTAGAAGCAGATATTTCCCTGTGCTTACTGCTGTTTCTTCCATATGCCGGTAATGGGCTGAAAACGCCTGTTTTGGGACTCTGCAGAGAAAGTGTTTGCAGACTGCTGAATCCACACACGGGTTTAACTCCGGAAGTTGAGTGCACACATTGACAACCGTTCTGTTAGATAGCTGCGTTTTGGATTTAGAAGCAGATATTTCCCTGTGCTTACTGCTGTTTCTTCCATATGCCGGTAATGGGCTGAAAACGCCTGGTTTGGGACTCTGCAGAGAAAGTGTTTGCAGACTGCTGAATCCACACACCGGTTTAACTCTGGAAGTTGAGTGCACACATTGACAACCGTTCTGTTAGATAGCTGCGTTTTGGATTTAGAAGCAGATATTTCCCTGTGCTTACTGCTGTTTCTTCCATATGCCGGTAATGGGCGGAAAACGCCTGTTTTGGGACTCTGCAGAGAAAGTGTTTGCAGACTGCTGAATCCACACACGGGTTTAACTCTGGAAGTTGAGTGCACACATTGACAACCGTTCTGTTAGATAGCTGCGTTTTGGAATTAGAAGCAGATATTTCCCTGTGCTTACTGCTGTTTCTTCCACATGCCGGTAATGGGCTGAAAAGGCCTGTTTTGGGACTCTGAAGAGAAAGTGTTTGCAGACTGCTGAATCCACACACGGGTTTAACTCCGGAAGTTGAGTGCACACATTGACAACCGTTCTGTTAGATAGCTGCGTTTTGGATTTAGAAGCAGATATTTCCCTGTGCTTACTGCTGTTTCTTCCATATGCCGGTAATGGGCTGAAAACGCCTGTTTTGGGACTCTGCAGAGAAAGTGTTTGCAGACTGCTGAATCCACACACGGTTTTAACTCTGGAAGTTGAGTGCACACATTGACAACCGTTCTGTTAGATAGCTGCGTTTTGGATTTAGAAGCAGATATTTCCCTGTGCTTACTGCTGTTTCTTCCATATGCCGGTAATGGGCTGAAAACGCCTGTTTTGGGACTCTGCAGAGAAAGTGTTTGCAGACTGCTGAATCCACACACGGGTTTAACTCTGGAAGTTGAGTGCACACATTGACAACCGTTCTGTTAGATAGCTGCGTTTTGGATTTAGAAGCAGATATTTCGCTGTGCTTACTGCTGTTTCTTCCATATGCCGGTAATGGGCTGAAAACGCCTGTTTTGGGACCCTGCAGAGAAAGTGTTTGCAGACTGCTGAATCCACACACGGGTTTAACTCTGGAAGTTGAGTGCACACATTGACAACCGTTCTGTTAGATAGCTGCCTTTTGGATTTAGAAGCAGATATTTCCCTGTGCTTACTGCTGTTTCTTCCATATGCCGGTAATGGGCTGAAAACGCCTGTTTTGGGACCCTGCAGAGAAAGTGTTTGCAGACTGCTGAATCAACACACGGGTTTATCTCCGGAAGTTGAGTGCACACATTGACAACCGTTCTGTTAGATAGCTGCGTTTTGGATTTAGAAGCAGATATTTCCCTGGGCTTACTGCTGTTTCTTCCATATGCCGGTAATGGGCTGAAAACGCCTGATTTGGGACTCTGCAGAGAAGGTGTTTGCAGACTGCTGAATCCACACACGGGTTTAACTCTGGAAGTTGAGTGCACACATTGACAACCGTTCTGTTAGATAGCTGCGTTTTGGATTTAGAAGCAGATATTTCCCTGTGCTTACTGCTGTTTCTTCCATATGCCGGTAATGGGCTGAAAACGCCTGTTTTGGGACTCTGCAGAGAAAGTGTTTGCAGACTGCTGAATCCACACACGGGTTTAACTCTGGAAGTTGAGTGCACACATTGACAACCGTTCTGTTAGATAGCTGCGTTTTGGATTTAGAAGCAGATATTTCCCTGTGCTGACTGCTGTTTCTTCCATATGCCGGTAATGGGCTGAAAACGCCTGTTTTGGGACTCTGCAGAGAAAGTGTTTGCAGACTGCTGAATCCACACACGGGTTTAACTCTGGAAGTTGAGTGCACACATTGACAACCGTTCTGTTAGATAGCTGCGTTTTGGATTTAGAAGCAGATATTTCCCTGTGCTTACTGCTGTTTCTTCCATATGCCGGTAATGGGCTGAAAACGCCTGTTTTGGGACTCTGCAGAGAAAGTGTTTGCAGACTGCTGAATCCACACACGGGTTTAACTCCGGAAGTTGAGTGCACACATTGACAACCGTTCTGTTAGATAGCTGCGTTTTGGATTTAGAAGCAGATATTTCCCTGTGCTTACTGCTGTTTCTTCCATATGCCGGTAATGGGCTGAAAACGCCTGGTTTGGGACTCTGCAGAGAAAGTGTTTGCAGACTGCTGAATCCACACACGGGTTTAACTCTGGAAGTTGAGTGCACACATTGACAACCGTTCTGTTAGATAGCTGCGTTTTGGATTTAGAAGCAGATATTTCCCTGTGCTTACTGCTGTTTCTTCCATATGCCGGTAATGGGCGGAAAACGCCTGTTTTGGGACTCTGCAGAGAAAGTGTTTGCAGACTGCTGAATCCACACACGGGTTTAACTCTGGAAGTTGAGTGCACACATTGACAACCGTTCTGTTAGATAGCTGCGTTTTGGAATTAGAAGCAGATATTTCCCTGTGCTTACTGCTGTTTCTTCCACATGCCGGTAATGGGCTGAAAAGGCCTGTTTTGGGACTCTGAAGAGAAAGTGTTTGCAGACTGCTGAATCCACACACGGGTTTAACTCCGGAAGTTGAGTGCACACATTGACAACCGTTCTGTTAGATAGCTGCGTTTTGGATTTAGAAGCAGATATTTCCCTGTGCTTACTGCTGTTTCTTCCATATGCCGGTAATGGGCTGAAAACGCCTGTTTTGGGACTCTGCAGAGAAAGTGTTTGCAGACTGCTGAATCCACACACGGTTTTAACTCTGGAAGTTGAGTGCACACATTGACAACCGTTCTGTTAGATAGCTGCGTTTTGGATTTAGAAGCAGATATTTCCCTGTGCTTACTGCTGTTTCTTCCATATGCCGGTAATGGGCTGAAAACGCCTGTTTTGGGACTCTGCAGAGAAAGTGTTTGCAGACTGCTGAATCCACACACGGGTTTAACTCTGGAAGTTGAGTGCACACATTGACAACCGTTCTGTTAGATAGCTGCGTTTTGGATTTAGAAGCAGATATTTCGCTGTGCTTACTGCTGTTTCTTCCATATGCCGGTAATGGGCTGAAAACGCCTGTTTTGGGACTCTGCAGAGAAAGTGTTTGCAGACTGCTGAATCCACACACGGGTTTAACTCCGGAAGTTGAGTGCACACATTGACAACCGTTCTGTTAGATAGCTGCGTTTTGGATTTAGAAGCAGATATTTCCCTGTGCTTACTGCTGTTTCTTCCATATGCCGGTAATGGGCTGAAAACGCCTGTTTTGGGACTCTGCAGAGAAAGTGTTTGCAGACTGCTGAATCCACACACGGGTTTAACTCTGGAAGTTGAGTGCACACATTGACAACCGTTCTGTTAGATAGCTGCGTTTTGGATTTAGAAGCAGATATTTCCCTGTGCTTACTGCTGTTTCTTCCATATGCCGGTAATGGGCTGAAAACGCCTGTTTTGGGACTCTGCAGAGAAAGTGTTTGCAGACTGCTGAATCCACAGACGGGTTTAACTCTGGAAGTTGAGTGCACACATTGACAACCGTTCTGTTAGATAGCTGCCTTTTGGATTTAGAAGCAGATATTTCCCTGTGCTTACTGCTGTTTCTTCCATATGCCGGGAATGGGCTGAAAACGCCTGTTTTGGGACCCTGCAGAGAAAGTGTTTGCAGACTGCTGAATCCACACACGGGTTTAACTCTGGAAGTTGAGTGCACACATTGACAACCGTTCTGTTAGATAGCTGCGTTTTGGAATTAGAAGCAGATATTTCCCTGTGCTTACTGCTGTTTCTTCCATATGCCGGTAATGGGCTGAAAACGCCTGTTTTGGGACTCTGCAGAGAAAGTGTTTGCAGACTGCTGAATCCACACACGGGTTTAACTCTGGAAGTTGAGTGCACACAATGACAACCGTTCTGTTAGATAGCTGCGTTTTGGATTTAGAAGCATATATTTCCCTGTGCTTCCTGCTGTTTCTTCCATATGCTGGTAATGGGCTGAAAACGCCTGTTTTGGGACTCTGCAGAGAAAGTGTTTGCAGACTGCTGAATCCACACACGGGTTTAACTCTGGAAGTTGAGTGCACACATTGACAACCGTTCTGTTAGATAGCTGCGTTTTGGATTTAGAAGCAGATATTTCCCTGTGCTGACTGCTGTTTCTTCCATATGCCGGTAATGGGCTGAAAATGCCTGTTTTGGGACTCTGCAGAGAAAGTGTTTGCAGACTGCTGAATCAACACACGGGTTTAACTCCGGAAGTTGCGTGCACACATTGACAACCGTTCTGTTAGATAGCTGCGTTTTGGATTTAGAAGCAGATATTTCCCTGTGCTTACTGCTGTTTCTTCCATATGCCGGTAATGGGCTGAAAACGCCTGTCTTGGGACTCTGCAGAGAAAGTGTTTGCAGACTGCTGAATCCACACACGGGTTTAACTCTGGAAGTTGAGTGCACACATTGACAACCGTTCTGTTAGATAGCTGTGTTTTGGATTTAGAAGCAGATATTTCCCTGTGCTGACTGCTGTTTCTTCCATATGACGGTAATGGGCTGAAAACGCCTGTTTTGGGACTCTGCAGAGAAAGTGTTTGCAGACTGCTGAATCCACACACGGGTTTAACTCTGGAAGTTGAGTGCACACATTGACAACCGTTCTGTTAGATAGCTGCGTTTTGGATTTAGAAGCAGATATTTCCATGTGCTTACTGCTGTTTCTTCCATATGCCGGTAATGGGCTGAAAACGCCTGTTTTGGGACTCTGCAGAGAAAGTGTTTGCAGACTGCTGAATCCACACACGGGTTTAACTCTGGAAGTTGAGTGCACACATTGACAACCGTTCTGTTAGATAGCTGCGTTTTGGATTTAGAAGCAGATATTTCCCTGTGCTTACTGCTGTTTCTTCCATATGCCGGTAATGGGCTGAAAACGCCTGTTTTGGGACTCTGCAGAGAAAGTGCTTGCAGACTGCTGAATCCACACACGGGTATAACTCCGGAAGTTGAGTGCACACATTGACAACCGTTCTGTTAGATAGCTGCGTTTTGGATTTAGAAGCAGATATTTCCCTGGGCTTACTGCTGTTTCTTCCATATGCCGGTAATGGGCCGAAAACGCCTGTTTTGGGACTCTGCAGAGAAGGTGTTTGCAGACTGCTGAATCCACACACGGGTTTAACTCTGGAAGTTGAGTGCACACATTGACAACCGTTCTGTTAGATAGCTGCGTTTTGGATTTAGAAGCAGATATTTCCCTGTGCTGACTGCTGTTTCTTCCATATGCCGGTAATGGGCTGAAAACGCCTGTTTTGGGACTCTGCAGAGAAAGTGTTTGCAGACTGCTGAATCCACACACGGGTTTAACTCTGGAAGTTGAGTGCACACATTGACAACCGTTCTGTTAGATAGCTGCGTTTTGGATTTAGAAACAGATATTTCCCTGTGCTTCCTGTTGTTTCTTCCATATGCCGGTAATGGGCTGAAAACGCCTGTTTTGGGACTCTGCAGAGAAAGTGTTTGCAGACTGCTGAATCCACACACGGGTTTAACTCTGGAAGTTGAGTGCACACATTGACAACCGTTCTGTTAGATAGCTGCGTTTTGGATTTAGAAGCAGATATTTCCCTGTGCTGACTGCTGTTTCTTCCATATGCCGGTAATGGGCTGAAAACGCCTGTTTTGGGACTCTGCAGAGAAAGTGTTTGCAGACTGCTGAATCCACACACGGGTTTAACTCTGGAAGTTGAGTGCACACATTGACAACCGTTCTGTTAGATAGCTGCGTTTTGGATTTAGAAGCAGATATTTCCCTGTGCTTACTGCTGCTTCTTCCATATGCCGGTAATGGGCTGAAAACGCCTGTTTTGGGACTCTGCAGAGAAAGTGTTTGCAGACTGCTGAATCCACACACGGGTTTAACTCTGGAAGTTGAGTGCACACATTGACAACCGTTCTGTTAGATAGCTGTGTTTTGGATTTAGAAGCAGATATTTCCCTGTGCTGACTGCTGTTTCTTCCCTTTGACGGTAATGGGCTGAAAACGCCTGTTTTGGGACTCTGCAGAGAAAGTGTTTGCAGACTGCTGAATCCACACACGGGTTTAACTCTGGAAGTTGAGTGCACACATTGACAACCGTTCTGTTAGATAGCTGCGTTTTGGATTTAGAAGCAGATATTTCCCTGTGCTGACTGCTGTTTCTTCCATATGCCGGTAATGGGCTGAAAACGCCTGTTTTGGGACTCTGCAGAGAAAGTGCTTGCAGACTGCTGAATCCACACACGGGTTTAACTCTGGAAGTTGAGTGCACACATTGACAACCGTTCTGTTAGATAGCTGCGTTTTGAATTTAGAAACAGATATTTCCCTGTGCTTACTGCTGTTTCTTCCATATGCCGGTAATGGGCCGAAAACGCCTGTTTTGGGACTCTGCAGAGAAAGTGTTTGCAGACTGCTGAATCCACACACGGGTTTAACTCTGGAAGTTGAGTGCACACATTGACAACCGTTCTGTTAGATAGCTGCGTTTTGGAATTAGAAGCAGATATTTCCCTGTGCTTACTGCTGTTTCTTCCATATGCCGGTAATGGGCTGAAAAGGCCTGTTTTGGGACTCTGCAGAGAAAGTGTTTGCAGACTGCTGAATCCACACACGGGTTTAACTCTGGAAGTTGAGTGCACACATTGACAACCGTTCTGTTAGATAGCTGCGTTTTGGATTTAGAAGCAGATATTTCCCTGTGCTTCCTGTTGTTTCTTCCATATGCCGGTAATGGGCTGAAAACGCCTGTTTTGGGACTCTGCAGAGAAAGTGTTTGCAGACTGCTGAATCCACACACCGGTTTAACTCTGGAAGTTGAGTGCACACATTGACAACCGTTCTGTTAGATAGCTGCGTTTTGGATTTAGAAGCAGATATTTCCCTGTGCTGACTGCTGTTTCTTCCATATGCCGGTAATGGGCTGAAAACGCCTGTTTTGGGACTCTGCAGAGAAAGTGTTTGCAGACTGCTGAATCCACAGAGGGGTTTAACTCTGGAAGTTGAGTGCACACATTGACAACCGTTCTGTTAGATAGCTGCGTTTTGGATTTAGAAGCAGATATTTCCCTGTGCTTACTGCTGTTTCTTCCATATGCCGGTAATGGGCTGAAAACGCCTGTTTTGGGACTCTGCAGAGAAAGTGTTTGCAGACTGCTGAATCCACACACGGGTTTAACTCTGGAAGTTGAGTGCACACATTGACAACCGTTCTGTTAGATAGCTGTGTTTTGGATTTAGAAGCAGATATTTCCCTGTGCTGACTGCTGTTTCTTCCATATGCCGGTAATGGGCTGAAAACGCCTGTTTTGGGACTCTGCAGAGAAAGTGTTTGCAGACTGCTGAATCCACACACGGGTTTAACTCTGGAAGTTGAGTGCACACATTGACAACCGTTCTGTTAGATAGCTGCGTTTTGGATTTAGAAGCAGATATTTCCCTGTGCTTACTGCTGTTTCTTCCATATGCCGGTAATGGGCTGAAAACGCCTGTTTTGGGACTCTGCAGAGAAAGTGCTTGCAGACTGCTGAATCCACACACGGGTATAACTCCGGAAGTTGAGTGCACACATTGACAACCGTTCTGTTAGATAGCTGCGTTTTGGATTTAGAAGCAGATATTTCCCTGGGCTTACTGCTGTTTCTTCCATATGCCGGTAATGGGCCGAAAACGCCTGTTTTGGGACTCTGCAGAGAAGGTGTTTGCAGACTGCTGAATCCACACACGGGTTTAACTCTGAAAGTTGAGTGCACACATTGACAACCGTTCTGTTAGATAGCTGCGTTTTGGATTTAGAAGCAGATATTTCCCTGGGCTTACTGCTGTTTCTTCCATATGCCGGTAATGGGCTGAAAACGCCTGTTTTGGGACTCTGCAGAGAAAGTGTTTGCAGACTGCTGAATCCACACACGGGTTTAACTCTGGAAGTTGAGTGCACACATTGACAACCGTTCTGTTAGATAGCTGCGTTTTGGATTTAGAAGCAGATATTTCCCTGTGCTTCCTGTTGTTTCTTCCATATGCCGGTAATGGGCTGAAAACGCCTGTTTTGGGACTCTGCAGAGAAAGTGTTTGCAGACTGCTGAATCCACACACGGGTTTAACTCTGGAAGTTGAGTGCACACATTGACAACCGTTCTGTTAGATAGCTGCGTTTTGGATTTAGAAGCAGATATTTCCCTGTGCTGACTGCTGTTTCTTCCATATGCCGGTAATGGGCTGAAAACGCCTGTTTTGGGACTCTGCAGAGAAAGTGTTTGCAGACTGCTGAATCCACACACGGGTTTAACTCTGGAAGTTGAGTGCACACATTGACAACCGTTCTGTTAGATAGCTGCGTTTTGGATTTAGAAGCAGATATTTCCCTGTGCTTACTGCTGCTTCTTCCATATGCCGGTAATGGGCTGAAAACGCCTGTTTTGGGACTCTGCAGAGAAAGTGTTTGCAGACTGCTGAATCCACACACGGGTTTAACTCTGGAAGTTGAGTGCACACATTGACAACCGTTCTGTTAGATAGCTGTGTTTTGGATTTAGAAGCAGATATTTCCCTGTGCTGACTGCTGTTTCTTCCCTTTGACGGTAATGGGCTGAAAACGCCTGTTTTGGGACTCTGCAGAGAAAGTGTTTGCAGACTGCTGAATCCACACACGGGTTTAACTCTGGAAGTTGAGTGCACACATTGACAACCGTTCTGTTAGATAGCTGCGTTTTGGATTTAGAAGCAGATATTTCCCTGTGCTGACTGCTGTTTCTTCCATATGCCGGTAATGGGCTGAAAACGCCTGTTTTGGGACTCTGCAGAGAAAGTGCTTGCAGACTGCTGAATCCACACACGGGTTTAACTCTGGAAGTTGAGTGCACACATTGACAACCGTTCTGTTAGATAGCTGCGTTTTGAATTTAGAAACAGATATTTCCCTGTGCTTACTGCTGTTTCTTCCATATGCCGGTAATGGGCTGAAAACGCGTGTTTTGGGACTCTGCAGAGAAAGTGTTTGCAGACTGCTGAATCCACACACGGGTTTAACTCTGGAAGTTGAGTGCACACATTGACAACCGTTCTGTTAGATAGCTGCGTTTTGGATTTAGAAGCAGATATTTCCATGTGCTTACTGCTGTTTCTTCCATATGCCGGTAATGGGCTGAAAACGCCTGTTTTGGGACTCTGCAGAGAAAGTGCTTGCAGACTGCTGAATCCACACACGGGTTTAACTCTGGAAGTTGAGTGCACACATTGACAACCGTTCTGTTAGATAGCTGCGTTTTGGATTTAGAAGCAGATATTTCCCTGTGCTTACTGCTGTTTCTTCCATATGCCGGTAATGGGCTGAAAACGCCTGTTTTGGGACTCTGCAGAGAAAGTGCTTGCAGACTGCTGAATCCACACACGGGTTTAACTCCGGAAGTTGAGTGCACACATTGACAACCGTTCTGTTAGATAGCTGCGTTTTGGATTTAGAAGCAGATATTTCCCTGGGCTTACTGCTGTTTCTTCCATATGCCGGTAATGGGCCGAAAACGCCTGTTTTGGGACTCTGCAGAGAAAGTGTTTGCAGACTGCTGAATCCACACACGGGTTTAACTCTGGAAGTTGAGTGCACACATTGACAACCGTTCTGTTAGATAGCTGCGTTTTGGAATTAGAAGCAGATATTTCCCTGTGCTTACTGCTGTTTCTTCCATATGCCGGTAATGGGCTGAAAACGCCTGTTTTGGGACTCTGCAGAGAAAGTGTTTGCAGACTGCTGAATCCACACACGGGTTTAACTCTGGAAGTTGAGTGCACACATTGACAACCGTTCTGTTAGATAGCTGCGTTTTGGATTTAGAAGCAGATATTTCCCTGTGCTTCCTGTTGTTTCTTCCATATGCCGGTAATGGGCTGAAAACGCCTGTTTTGGGACTCTGCAGAGAAAGTGTTTGCAGACTGCTGAATCCACACACGGGTTTAACTCTGGAAGTTGAGTGCACACATTGACAACCGTTCTGTTAGATAGCTGCGTTTTGGATTTAGAAGCAGATATTTCCCTGTGCTGACTGCTGTTTCTTCCATATGCCGGTAATGGGCTGAAAACGCCTGTTTTGGGACTCTGCAGAGAAAGTGTTTGCAGACTGCTGAATCCACACACGGGTTTAACTCTGGAAGTTGAGTGCACACATTGACAACCGTTCTGTTAGATAGCTGCGTTTTGGATTTAGAAGCAGATATTTCCCTGTGCTTACTGCTGCTTCTTCCATATGCCGGTAATGGGCTGAAAACGCCTGTTTTGGGACTCTGCAGAGAAAGTGTTTGCAGACTGCTGAATCCACACACGGGTTTAACTCTGGAAGTTGAGTGCACACATTGACAACCGTTCTGTTAGATAGCTGTGTTTTGGATTTAGAAGCAGATATTTCCCTGTGCTGACTGCTGTTTCTTCCCTTTGACGGTAATGGGCTGAAAACGCCTGTTTTGGGACTCTGCAGAGAAAGTGTTTGCAGACTGCTGAATCCACACACGGGTTTAACTCTGGAAGTTGAGTGCACACATTGACAACCGTTCTGTTAGATAGCTGCGTTTTGGATTTAGAAGCAGATATTTCCCTGTGCTGACTGCTGTTTCTTCCATATGCCGGTAATGGGCTGAAAACGCCTGTTTTGGGACTCTGCAGAGAAAGTGCTTGCAGACTGCTGAATCCACACACGGGTTTAACTCTGGAAGTTGAGTGCACACATTGACAACCGTTCTGTTAGATAGCTGCGTTTTGAATTTAGAAACAGATATTTCCCTGTGCTTACTGCTGTTTCTTCCATATGCCGGTAATGGGCTGAAAACGCGTGTTTTGGGACTCTGCAGAGAAAGTGTTTGCAGACTGCTGAATCCACACACGGGTTTAACTCTGGAAGTTGAGTGCACACATTGACAACCGTTCTGTTAGATAGCTGCGTTTTGGATTTAGAAGCAGATATTTCCCTGTGCTGACTGCTGTTTCTTCCATATGCCGGTAATGGGCTGAAAACGCCTGTTTTGGGACTCTGCAGAGAAAGTGTTTGCAGACTGCTGAATCCACACACGGGTTTAACTCTGGAAGTTGAGTGCACACATTGACAACCGTTCTGTTAGATAGCTGCGTTTTGGATTTAGAAGCAGATATTTCCCTGTGCTTACTGCTGTTTCTTCCATATGCCGGTAATGGGCTGAAAACGCCTGTTTTGGGACTCTGCAGAGAAAGTGTTTGCAGACTGCTGAATCAACACACGGGTTTATCTCCGGAAGTTGAGTGCACACATTGACAACCGTTCTGTTAGATAGCTGCGTTTTGGATTTAGAAGCAGATATTTCCCTGGGCTTACTGCTGTTTCTTCCATATGCCGGTAATGGGCTGAAAACGCCTGATTTGGGACTCTGCAGAGAAGGTGTTTGCAGACTGCTGAATCCACACACGGGTTTAACTCTGGAAGTTGAGTGCACACATTGACAACCGTTCTGTTAGATAGCTGCGTTTTGGATTTAGAAGCAGATATTTCCCTGTGCTTACTGCTGTTTCTTCCATATGCCGGTAATGGGCTGAAAACGCCTGTTTTGGGACTCTGCAGAGAAAGTGTTTGCAGACTGCTGAATCCACACACGGGTTTAACTCTGGAAGTTGAGTGCACACATTGACAACCGTTCTGTTAGATAGCTGCGTTTTGGATTTAGAAGCAGATATTTCCCTGTGCTGACTGCTGTTTCTTCCATATGCCGGTAATGGGCTGAAAACGCCTGTTTTGGGACTCTGCAGAGAAAGTGTTTGCAGACTGCTGAATCCACACACGGGTTTAACTCCGGAAGTTGAGTGCACACATTGACAACCGTTCTGTTAGATAGCTGTGTTTTGGATGTAGAAGCAGATATTTCCCTGTGCTGACTGCTGTTTCTTCCCTTTGACGGTAATGGGCTGAAAACGCCTGTTTTGGGACTCTGCAGAGAAAGTGTTTGCAGACTGCTGAATCCACACACGGGTTTAACTCTGGAAGTTGAGTGCACACATTGACAACCGTTCTGTTAGATAGCTGCGTTTTGGATTTAGAAGCAGATATTTCCCTGTGCTTACTGCTGTTTCTTCCATATGCCGGTAATGGGCTGAAAAGGCCTGTTTTGGGACTCTGCAGAGAAAGTGTTTGCAGACTGCTGAATCCACACACGGGTTTAACTCTGGAAGTTGAGTGCACACATTGACAACCGTTCTGTTAGATAGCTGCGTTTTGGATTTAGAAGCAGATATTTCCCTGTGCTTACTGCTGTTTCTTCCATATGCCGGTAATGGGCTGAAAACGCCTATTTTGGGACTCTGCAGAGAAAGTGTTTGCAGACTGCTGAATCCACACACGGGTTTAACTCTGGAAGTTGAGCGCACACATTGACAACCGTTCTGTTAGATAGCTGTGTTTTGGATTTAGAAGCAGATATTTCCCTGTGCTTACTGCTGTTTCTTCCATATGCCGGTAATGGGCTGAAAACGCCTGTTTTGGGACTCTGCAGAGAAAGTGTTTGCAGACTGCTGAATCAACACACGGGTTTAACTCCGGAAGTTGAGTGCACACATTGACAACCGTTCTGTTAGATAGCTGCGTTTTGGATTTAGAAGCAGATATTTCCCTGTGCTTACTGCTGTTTCTTCCATATGCCGGTAATGGGCTGAAAACGCCTGTTTTGGGACTCTGCAGAGAAGATGTTTGCAGACTGCTGAATCCACACACGGGTTTAACTCTGGAAGTTGAGTGCACACATTGACAACCGTTCTGTTAGATAGCTGCGTTTTGGATTTAGAAGCAGATATTTCCCTGGGCTTACTGCTGTTTCTTCCATATGCCGGTAATGGGCTGAAAACGCCTGTTTTGGGACTCTGCAGAGAAAGTGTTTGCAGACGGCTGAATCCACACACGGGTTTAACTCTGGAAGTTGAGTGCACACATTGACAACCGTTCTGTTAGATAGCTGCGTTTTGGATTTAGAAGCAGATATTTCCCTGTGCTTACTGCTGTTTCTTCCATATGCCGGTAATGGGCTGAAAACGCCTGTTTTGGGACTCTGCAGAGAAAGTGTTTGCAGACTGCTGAATCCACACACGGGTTTAACTCTGGAAGTTGAGTGCACACATTGACAACCGTTCTGTTAGATAGCTGCGTTTTGGGTTTAGAAGCAGATATTTCCCTGTGCTTCCTGCTGTTTCTTCCATATGCCGGTAATGGGCTGAAAACGCCTGCTTTGGGACTCTGCAGAGAAAGTGTTTGCAGACTTCTGAATCCACACACGGGTTTAACTCTGGAAGTTGAGTGCACACATTGACAACCGTTCTGTTAGATAGCTGCCTTTTGGATTTAGAAGCAGATATTTCCCTGTGCTTACTGCTGTTTCTTCCATATGCCGGTAATGGGCTGAAAACGCCTGTTTTGGGACTCTGCAGAGAAAGTGTTTGCAGACTGCTGAATCCACACACGGGTTTAACTCTGGAAGTTGAGTGCACACATTGACAACCGTTCTGTTAGATAGCTGCGTTTTGGATTTAGAAGCAGATATTTCCCTGTGCTGACTGCTGTTTCTTCCATATGACGGTAATGGGCTGAAAACGCCTGTTTTGGGACTCTGCAGAGAAAGTGTTTGCAGACTGCTGAATCCACACACGGGTTTAACTCTGGAAGTTGAGTGCACACATTGACAACCGTTCTGTTAGATAGCTGCCTTTTGGATTTAGAAGCAGATATTTCCCTGTGCTTACTGCTGTTTCTTCCATATGCCGGTAATGGGCTGAAAACGCCTGTTTTGGGACTCTGCAGAGAAAGTGTTTGCAGACTGCTGAATCCACACACGGGTTTAACTCTGGAAGTTGAGTGCACACATTGACAACCGTTCTGTTAGATAGCTGTGTTTTGGATTTAGAAGCAGATATTTCCCTGTGCTGACTGCTGTTTCTTCCATATGACGGTAATGGGCTGAAAACGCCTGTTTTGGGACTCTGCAGAGAAAGTGTTTGCAGACTGCTGAATCCACACACGGGTTTAACTCTGGAAGTTGAGTGCACACATTGACAACCGTTCTGTTAGATAGCTGTGTTTTGGATTTAGAAGCAGATATTTCCCTGTGCTTACTGCTGTTTCTTCCATATGCCGGTAATGGGCTGAAAACGCCTGTTTTGGGACTCTGAAGAGAAAGTGTTTGCAGACTGCTGAATCCACACACGGGTTTAACTCCGGAAGTTGAGTGCACACATTGACAACCGTTCTGTTAGATAGCTGCGTTTTGGATTTAGAAGCAGATATTTCCCTGTGCTTACTGCTGTTTCTTCCATATGCCGGTAATGGGCTGAAAACGCCTGTTTTGGGACTCTGCAGAGAAAGTGTTTGCAGACTGGTGAATCCACACACGGGTTTAACTCTGGAAGTTGAGTGCACACATTGACAACCGTTCTGTTAGATAGCTGCGTTTTGGATTTAGAAGCAGATATTTCCCTGTGCTTACTGCTGTTTCTTCCATATGCCGGTAATGGGCTGAAAACGCCTGTTTTGGGACTCTGCAGAGAAAGTGTTTGCAGACTGCTGAATCCACACACGGGTTTAACTCTGGAAGTTGAGTGCACACATTGACAACCGTTCTGTTAGATAGCTGCGTTTTGGATTTAGAAGCAGATATTTCCCTGTGCTTACTGCTGTTTCTTCCATATGCCGGTAATGGGCTGAAAACGCCTGTTTTGGGACTCTGCAGAGAAAGTGTTTGCAGACTGCTGAATCCACACACGGGTTTAACTCTGGAAGTTGAGTGCACACATTGACAACCGTTCTGTTAGATAGCTGCGCTTTGGATTTAGAAGCAGATATTTCCCTGTGCTTACTGATGTTTCTTCCATATGCAGGTAATGGGCTGAAAACGCCTGTTTTGGGACTCTGCAGAGAAAGTGTTTGCAGACTGCTGAATCCACACACGGGTTTAACTCTGGAAGTTGAGTGCACACATTGACAACCGTTCTGTTAGATAGCTGCGTTTTGGATTTAGAAGCAGATATTTCCCTGTGCTTCCTGCTGTTTCTTCCATATGCTGGTAATGGGCTGAAAACGCCTGTTTTGGGACTCTGCAGAGAAAGTGTTTGCAGACTGCTGAATCCACACACGGGTTTAACTCTGGAAGTTGAGTGCACACATTGACAACCGTTCTGTTAGATAGCTGCGTTTTGGATTTAGAAGCAGATATTTCCCTGTGCTTACTGCTGTTTCTTCCATATGCCGGTAATGGGCTGAAAACGCCTGTTTTGGGACTCTGCAGAGAAAGTGTTTGCAGACTGCTGAATCAACACACGGGTTTAACTCCGGAAGTTGAGTGCACACATTGACAACCGTTCTGTTAGATAGCTGCGTTTTGGATTTAGAAGCAGATATTTCCCTGTGCTTACTGCTGTTTCTTCCATATGCCGGTAATGGGCTGAAAACGCCTGTTTTGGGACTCTGCAGAGAAAGTGTTTGCAGACTGCTGAATCCACACACGGGTTTAACTCTGGAAGTTGAGTGCACACATTGACAACCGTTCTGTTAGATAGCTGCGTTTTGGATTTAGAAGCAGATATTTCCCTGTGCTGACTGCTGTTTCTTCCATATGACGGTAATGGGCTGAAAACGCCTGTTTTGGGACTCTGCAGAGAAAGTGTTTGCAGACTGCTGAATCCACACACGGGTTTAACTCTGGAAGTTGAGTGCACACCTTGACAACCGTTCTGTTAGATAGCTGCGTTTTGGATTTAGAAGCAGATATTTCCCTGTGTTTACTGCTGTTTCTTCCATATGCCGGTAAAGGGGCTGAAAACGCCTGTTTTGGGACTCTGCAGAGAAAGTGCTTGCAGACTGCTGAATCCACACACGGGTTTAACTCTGGAAGTTGAGTGCACACATTGACAACCGTTCTGTTAGATAGCTGCGTTTTGGATTTAGAAGCAGATATTTCCCTGTGCTTACTGCTGTTTCTTCCATATGCCGGTAATGGGCTGAAAACGCCTGTTTTGGGACTCTGCAGAGAAAGTGTTTGCAGACTGCTGAATCCACACTCGGGTTTAACTCCGGAAGTTGAGTGCACACATTGACAACCGTTCTGTTAGATAGCTGCGTTTTGGATTTAGAAGCAGATATTTCCCTGTGCTTACTGCTGTTTCTTCCATATGCCGGTAATGGGCCGAAAACGCCTGTTTTGGGATTCTGCAGAGAAGGTGTTTGCAGACTGCTGAATCCACACACGGGTTTAACTCTGGAAGTTGAGTGCACACATTGACAACCGTTCTGTTAGATAGCTGCGTTTTGGAATTAGAAGCAGATATTTCCCTGTGCTTACTGCTGTTTCTTCCATATGCCGGTAATGGGCTGAAAACGCCTGTTTTGGGACTCTGCAGAGAAAGTGTTTGCAGACTGCTGAATCCACACACGGGTTTAACTCTGGAAGTTGAGTGCACACATTGACAACCGTTCTGTTAGATAGCTGCGTTTTGGATTTAGAAGCAGATATTTCCCTGTGCTTCCTGTTGTTTCTTCCATATGCCGGTAATGGGCTGAAAACGCCTGTTTTGGGACTCTGCAGAGAAAGTGTTTGCAGACTGCTGAATCCACACACGGGTTTAACTCTGGAAGTTGAGTGCACACATTGACAACCGTTCTGTTAGATAGCTGCGTTTTGGATTTAGAAGCAGATATTTCCCTGTGCTTACTGCTGTTTCTTCCATATGCCGGTAATGGGCTGAAAACGCCTGTTTTGGGACTCTGCAGAGAAAGTGTTTGCAGACTGCTGAATCCACACACGGGTTTAACTCTGGAAGTTGAGTGCACACATTGACAACCGTTCTGTTAGATAGCTGCGTTTTGGGTTTAGAAGCAGATATTTCCCTGTGCTTCCTGCTGTTTCTTCCATATGCCGGTAATGGGCTGAAAACGCCTGCTTTGGGACTCTGCACAGAAAGTGTTTGCAGACTGCTGAATCCACACACGGGTTTAACTCTGGAAGTTGAGTGCACACATTGACAACCGTTCTGTTAGATAGCTGCGTTTTGGATTTAGAAGCAGATATTTCCCTGTGCTTACTGCTGTTTCTTCCATATGCCGGTAATGGGCTGAAAACGCCTGTTTTGGGACCCTGCAGAGAAAGTGTTTGCAGACTGCTGAATCCACACACGGGTTTAACTCTGGAAGTTGAGTGCACACATTGACAACCGTTCTGTTAGATAGCTGCGTTTTGGATTTAGAAGCAGATATTTCCCTGTGCTTACTGCTGTTTCTTCCATATGCCGGTAATGGGCTGAAAACGCCTGTTTTGGGACTCTGCAGAGAAAGTGTTTGCAGACTGCTGAATCAACACACGGGTTTATCTCCGGAAGTTGAGTGCACACATTGACAACCGTTCTGTTAGATAGCTGCGTTTTGGATTTAGAAGCAGATATTTCCCTGGGCTTACTGCTGTTTCTTCCATATGCCGGTAATGGGCTGAAAACGCCTGATTTGGGACTCTGCAGAGAAGGTGTTTGCAGACTGCTGAATCCACACACGGGTTTAACTCTGGAAGTTGAGTGCACACATTGACAACCGTTCTGTTAGATAGCTGCGTTTTGGATTTAGAAGAAGATATTTCCCTGTGCTGACTGCTGTTTCTTCCATATGACGGTAATGGGCTGAAAACGCCTGTTTTGGGACTCTGCAGAGAAAGTGTTTGCAGACTGCTGAATCCACACACGGGTTTAACTCTGGAAGTTGAGTGCACACATTGACAACCGTTCTGTTAGATAGCTGCGTTTTGGATTTAGAAGCAGATATTTCCCTGTGCTGACTGCTGTTTCTTCCATATGCCGGTAATGGGCTGAAAACGCCTGTTTTGGGACTCTGAAGAGAAAGTGTTTGCAGACTGCTGAATCCACACACGGGTTTAACTCCGGAAGTTGAGTGCACACATTGACAACCGTTCTGTTAGATAGCTGCGTTTTGGATTTAGAAGCAGATATTTCCCTGTGCTTACTGCTGTTTCTTCCATATGCCGGTAATGGGCTGAAAACGCCTGTTTTGGGACTCTGCAGAGAAAGTGTTTGCAGACTGGTGAATCCACACACGGGTTTAACTCTGGAAGTTGAGTGCACACATTGACAACCGTTCTGTTAGATAGCTGCGTTTTGGATTTAGAAGCAGATATTTCCCTGTGCTTACTGCTGTTTCTTCCATATGCCGGTAATGGGCTGAAAACGCCTGTTTTGGGACTCTGCAGAGAAAGTGTTTGCAGACTGCTGAATCCACACACGGGTTTAACTCTGGAAGTTGAGTGCACACATTGACAACCGTTCTGTTAGATAGCTGCGTTTTGGATTTAGAAGCAGATATTTCCCTGTGCTTACTGCTGTTTCTTCCATATGCCGGTAATGGGCTGAAAACGCCTGTTTTGGGACTCTGCAGAGAAAGTGTTTGCAGACTGCTGAATCCACACACGGGTTTAACTCTGGAAGTTGAGTGCACACATTGACAACCGTTCTGTTAGATAGCTGCGCTTTGGATTTAGAAGCAGATATTTCCCTGTGCTTACTGATGTTTCTTCCATATGCAGGTAATGGGCTGAAAACGCCTGTTTTGGGACTCTGCAGAGAAAGTGTTTGCAGACTGCTGAATCCACACACGGGTTTAACTCTGGAAGTTGAGTGCACACATTGACAACCGTTCTGTTAGATAGCTGCGTTTTGGATTTAGAAGCATATATTTCCCTGTGCTTCCTGCTGTTTCTTCCATATGCTGGTAATGGGCTGAAAACGCCTGTTTTGGGACTCTGCAGAGAAAGTGTTTGCAGACTGCTGAATCCACACACGGGTTTAACTCTGGAAGTTGAGTGCACACATTGGCAACCGTTCTGTTAGATAGCTGCGTTTTGGATTTAGAAGCAGATATTTCCCTGTGCTTACTGCTGTTTCTTCCATATGCCGGTAATGGGCTGAAAACGCCTGTTTTGGGACTCTGCAGAGAAAGTGTTTGCAGACTGCTGAATCAACACACGGGTTTAACTCCGGAAGTTGAGTGCACACATTGACAACCGTTCTGTTAGATAGCTGCGTTTTGGATTTAGAAGCAGATATTTCCCTGTGCTTACTGCTGTTTCTTCCATATGCCGGTAATGGGCTGAAAACGCCTGTTTTGGGACTCTGCAGAGAAAGTGTTTGCAGACTGCTGAATCCACACACGGGTTTAACTCTGGAAGTTGAGTGCACACATTGACAACCGTTCTGTTAGATAGCTGTGTTTTGGATTTAGAAGCAGATATTTCCCTGTGCTGACTGCTGTTTCTTCCATATGACGGTAATGGGCTGAAAACGCCTGTTTTGGGACTCTGCAGAGAAAGTGTTTGCAGACTGCTGAATCCACACACGGGTTTAACTCTGGAAGTTGAGTGCACACCTTGACAACCGTTCTGTTAGATAGCTGCGTTTTGGATTTAGAAGCAGATATTTCCCTGTGTTTACTGCTGTTTCTTCCATATGCCGGTAAAGGGGCTGAAAACGCCTGTTTTGGGACTCTGCAGAGAAAGTGCTTGCAGACTGCTGAATCCACACACGGGTTTAACTCTGGAAGTTGAGTGCACACATTGACAACCGTTCTGTTAGATAGCTGCGTTTTGGATTTAGAAGCAGATATTTCCCTGTGCTTACTGCTGTTTCTTCCATATGCCGGTAATGGGCTGAAAACGCCTGTTTTGGGACTCTGCAGAGAAAGTGTTTGCAGACTGCTGAATCCACACTCGGGTTTAACTCCGGAAGTTGAGTGCACACATTGACAACCGTTCTGTTAGATAGCTGCGTTTTGGATTTAGAAGCAGATATTTCCCTGTGCTTACTGCTGTTTCTTCCATATGCCGGTAATGGGCCGAAAACGCCTGTTTTGGGATTCTGCAGAGAAGGTGTTTGCAGACTGCTGAATCCACACACGGGTTTAACTCTGGAAGTTGAGTGCACACATTGACAACCGTTCTGTTAGATAGCTGCGTTTTGGAATTAGAAGCAGATATTTCCCTGTGCTTACTGCTGTTTCTTCCATATGCCGGTAATGGGCTGAAAACGCCTGTTTTGGGACTCTGCAGAGAAAGTGTTTGCAGACTGCTGAATCCACACACGGGTTTAACTCTGGAAGTTGAGTGCACACATTGACAACCGTTCTGTTAGATAGCTGCCTTTTGGATTTAGAAGCAGATATTTCCCTGTGCTTCCTGTTGTTTCTTCCATATGCCGGTAATGGGCTGAAAACGCCTGTTTTGGGACTCTGCAGAGAAAGTGTTTGCAGACTGCTGAATCCACACACGGGTTTAACTCTGGAAGTTGAGTGCACACATTGACAACCGTTCTGTTAGATAGCTGCGTTTTGGATTTAGAAGCAGATATTTCCCTGTGCTTACTGCTGTTTCTTCCATATGCCGGTAATGGGCTGAAAACGCCTGTTTTGGGACTCTGCAGAGAAAGTGTTTGCAGACTGCTGAATCCACACACGGGTTTAACTCTGGAAGTTGAGTGCACACATTGACAACCGTTCTGTTAGATAGCTGCGTTTTGGGTTTAGAAGCAGATATTTCCCTGTGCTTCCTGCTGTTTCTTCCATATGCCGGTAATGGGCTGAAAACGCCTGCTTTGGGACTCTGCACAGAAAGTGTTTGCAGACTGCTGAATCCACACACGGGTTTAACTCTGGAAGTTGAGTGCACACATTGACAACCGTTCTGTTAGATAGCTGCGTTTTGGATTTAGAAGCAGATATTTCCCTGTGCTTACTGCTGTTTCTTCCATATGCCGGTAATGGGCTGAAAACGCCTGTTTTGGGACCCTGCAGAGAAAGTGTTTGCAGACTGCAGAATCCACACACGGGTTTAACTCTGGAAGTTGAGTGCACACATTGACAACCGTTCTGTTAGATAGCTGCGTTTTGGATTTAGAAGCAGATATTTCCCTTTGCTTACTGCTGTTTCTTCCATATGCCGGTAATGGGCTGAAAACGCCTGTTTTGGGACTCTGCAGAGAAAGTGTTTGCAGACTGCTGAATCAACACACGGGTTTATCTCCGGAAGTTGAGTGCACACATTGACAACCGTTCTGTTAGATAGCTGCGTTTTGGATTTAGAAGCAGATATTTCCCTGGGCTTACTGCTGTTTCTTCCATATGACGGTAATGGGCTGAAAACGCCTGATTTGGGACTCTGCAGAGAAGGTGTTTGCAGACTGCTGAATCCACACACGGGTTTAACTCTGGAAGTTGAGTGCACACATTGACAACCGTTCTGTTAGATAGCTGCGTTTTGGATTTAGAAGCAGATATTTCCCTGTGCTTACTGCTGTTTCTTCCATATGCCGGTAATGGGCTGAAAACGCCTGTTTTGGGACTCTGCAGAGAAAGTGTTTGCAGACTGCTGAATCCACACACGGGTTTAACTCTGGAAGTTGAGTGCACACATTGACAACCGTTCTGTTAGATAGCTGCGTTTTGGATTTAGAAGCAGATATTTCCCTGTGCTTACTGCTGTTTCTTCCATATGCCGGTAATGGGCTGAAAACGCCTGTTTTGGGACTCTGCAGAGAAAGTGTTTGCAGAATGCTGAATCCACACACGGTTTTAACTCTGGAAGTTGAGTGCACACATTGACAACCGTTCTGTTAGATAGCTGCGTTTTGGATTTAGAAGCAGATATTTCCCTGTGCTGACTGCTGTTTCTTCCATATGCCGGTAATGGGCTGAAAACGCCTGTTTTGGGACTCTGCAGAGAAAGTGTTTGCAGACTGCTGAATCCACACACGGGTTTAACTCCGGAAGTTGAGTGCACACATTGACAACCGTTCTGTTAGATAGCTGCGTTTTGGATTTAGAAGCAGGTATTTCCCTGTGCTTACTGCTGTTTCTTCCATATGCCGGTAATGGGCTGAAAACGCCTGTTTTGGGACTCTGCAGAGAAAGTGTTTGCAGACTGCTGAATCCACACACGGGTTTAACTCTGGAAGTTGAGTGCACACATTGACAACCGTTCTGTTAGATAGCTGCGTTTTAGATTTAGAAGCAGATATTTCCCTGTGCTTACTGCTGTTTCTTCCATATGCCGGTAATGGGCTGAAAACGCCTGTTTTGGGACTCTGCAGAGAAAGTGTTTGCAGACTGCTGAATCCACACACGGGTTTAACTCTGGAAGTTGAGTGCACACATTGACAACCGTTCTGTTAGATAGCTGCGTTTTGGATGTAGAAGCAGATATTTCCCTGTGTTGACTGCTGTTTCTTCCATATGACGGTAATGGGCTGAAAACGCCTGTTTTGGGACTCTGCAGAGAAAGTGTTTGCAGACTGCTGAATCCACTCACGGGTTTAACTCTGGAAGTTGAGTGCACACATTGACAACCGTTCTGTTAGATAGCTGCGTTTTGGATTTAGAAGCAGATATTTCCCTGTGCTTACTGCTGTTTCTTCCATATGCCGGTAATGGGCTGAAAACGCCTGTTTTGGGACTCTGCAGAGAAAGTGTTTGCAGACTGCTGAATCCACACACGGGTTTAACTCTGGAAGTTGAGTGCACACATTGACAACCGTTCTGTTAGATAGCTGCGTTTTGGATTTAGAAGCAGATATTTCCCTGTGCTTACTGCTGTTTCTTCCATATGCCGGTAATGGGCTGAAAACGCCTGTTTTGGGACTCTGCAGAGAAAGTGTTTGCAGACTGCTGAATCCACACACGGGTTTAACTCTGGAAGTTGAGTGCACACATTGACAACCGTTCTGTTAGATAGCTGCGTTTTGGATTTAGAAGCAGATATTTCCCTGTGCTTACTGCTGTTTCTTCCATATGCCGGTAATGGGCTGAAAACGCCTGTTTTGGGACTCTGCAGAGAAAGTGTTTGCAGACTGCTGAATCCACACACGGGTTTAACTCTGGAAGTTGAGTGCACACATTGACAACCGTTCTGTTAGATAGCTGCGTTTTGGATTTAGAAGCAGATATTTCCCTGTGCTTACTGCTGTTTCTTCCACATGCCGGTAATGGGCTGAAAAGGCCTGTTTTGGGACTCTGAAGAGAAAGTGTTTGCAGACTGCTGAATCCACACACGGGTTTAACTCCGGAAGTTGAGTGCACACATTGACAACCGTTCTGTTAGATAGCTGCGTTTTGGATTTAGAAGCAGATATTTCCCTGTGCTTACTGCTGTTTCTTCCATATGCCGGTAAAGGGCTGAAAACGCCTGTTTTGGGACTCTGCAGAGAAAGTGTTTGCAGACTGGTGAATCCACACACGGGTTTAACTCTGGAAGTTGAGTGCACACATTGACAACCGCTCTGTTAGACAGCTGCGTTTTGGATTTAGAAGCAGATATTTCCCTGTGCTTACTGCTGTTTCTTCCATATGCCGGTAATGGGCTGAAAACGCCTGTTTTGGGACTCTGCAGAGAAAGTGTTTGCAGACTGCTGAATCCACACACGGGTTTAACTCTGGAAGTTGAGTGCACACATTGACAACCGTTCTGTTAGATAGCTGCGTTTTGGATTTAGAAGCAGATATTTCCCTGTGCTTACTGCTGTTTCTTCCATATGCCGGTAATGGGCTGAAAACGCCTGTCTTGGGACTCTGCAGAGAAAGTGTTTGCAGACTGCTGAATCCACACACGGGTTTAACTCTGGAAGTTGAGTGCACACATTGACAACCGTTCTGTTAGATAGCTGTGTTTTGGATTTAGAAGCAGATATTTCCCTGTGCTGACTGCTGTTTCTTCCATATGACGGTAATGGGCTGAAAACGTCTGTTTTGGGACTCTGCAGAGAAAGTGTTTGCAGACTGCTGAATCCACACACGGGTTTAACTCTGGAAGTTGAGTGCACACCTTGACAACCGTTCTGTTAGATAGCTGCGTTTTGGATTTAGAAGCAGATATTTCCCTGTGTTTACTGCTGTTTCTTCCATATGCCGGTAATGGGCTGAAAACGCCTGTTTTGGGACTCTGCAGAGAAAGTGCTTGCAGACTGCTGAATCCACACACGGGTTTAACTCTGGAAGTTGAGTGCACACATTGACAACCGTTCTGTTACATAGCTGCGTTTTGGATTTAGAAGCAGATATTTCCCTGTGCTTCCTGTTGTTTCTTCCATATGCCGGTAATGGGCTGAAAACGCCTGTTTTGGGACTCTGCAGAGAAAGTGTTTGCAGACTGCTGAATCCACACACGGGTTTAACTCTGGAAGTTGAGTGCACACATTGACAACCGTTCTGTTAGATAGCTGCGTTTTGGATTTAGAAGCAGATATTTCCCTGTGCTGAATGCTGTTTCTTCCATATGCCGGTAATGGGCTGAAAACGCCTGTTTTGGGACTCTGCAGAGAAAGTGTTTGCAGACTGCTGAGTCCACACACGGGTTTAACTCTGGAAGTTGAGTGCACACATTGACAACCGTTCTGTTAGATAGCTGCGTTTTGGATTTAGAAGCAGATATTTCCCTGTGCTTACTGCTGTTTCTTCCATATGCCGGTAATGGGCTGAAAACGCCTGTTTTGGGACTCTGCAGAGAAGATGTTTGCAGACTGCTGAATCCACACACGGGTTTAACTCTGGAAGTTGAGTGCACACATTGACAACCGTTCTGTTAGATAGCTGCGTTTTGGATTTAGAAGCAGATATTTCCCTGGGCTTACTGCTGTTTCTTCCATATGCCGGTAATGGGCTGAAAACGCCTGTTTTGGGACTCTGCAGAGAAAGTGTTTGCAGACTGCTGAATCCACACACGGGTTTAACTCTGGAAGTTGAGTGCACACATTGACAACCGTTCTGTTAGATAGCTGCGTTTTGGATTTAGAAGCAGATATTTCCTTGTGCTTACTGCTGTTTCTTCCATATGCCGGTAATGGGCTGAAAACGCCTGTTTTGGGACTCTGCAGAGAAAGTGTTTGCAGACTGCTGAATCCACACACGGGTTTAACTCTGGAAGTTGAGTGCACACATTGACAACCGTTCTGTTAGATAGCTGTGTTTTGGATTTAGAAGCAGATATTTCCCTGTGCTGACTGCTGTTTCTTCCATATGACGGTAATGGGCTGAAAACGCCTGTTTTGGGACTCTGCAGAGAAAGTGTTTGCAGACTGCTGAATCCACACACGGGTTTAACTCTGGAAGTTGAGTGCACACATTGACAACCGTTCTGTTAGATAGCTGCCTTTTGGATTTAGAAGCAGATATTTCCCTGTGCTTACTGCTGTTTCTTCCATATGCCGGTAATGGGCTGAAAACGCCTGTTTTGGGACTCTGCAGAGAAAGTGTTTGCAGACTGCTGAATCCACACACGGGTTTAACTCTGGAAGTTGAGTGCACACATTGACAACCGTTCTGTTAGATAGCTGTGTTTTGGATTTAGAAGCAGATATTTCCCTGTGCTGACTGCTGTTTCTTCCATATGACGGTAATGGGCTGAAAACGCCTGTTTTGGGACTCTGCAGAGAAAGTGTTTGCAGACTGCTGAATCCACACACGGGTTTAACTCTGGAAGTTGAGTGCACACATTGACAACCGTTCTGTTAGATAGCTGCGTTTTGGATTTAGAAGCAGATATTTCCCTGTTCTTACTGCTGTTTCTTCCACATGCCGGTAATGGGCTGAAAAGGCCTGTTTTGGGACTCTGAAGAGAAAGTGTTTGCAGACTGCTGAATCCACACACGGGTTTAACTCCGGAAGTTGAGTGCACACATTGACAACCGTTCTGTTAGATAGCTGCGTTTTGGATTTAGAAGCAGATATTTCCCTGTGCTTACTGCTGTTTCTTCCATATGCCGGTAATGGGCTGAAAACGCCTGTTTTGGGACTCTGCAGAGAAAGTGTTTGCAGACTGCTGAATCCACACACGGGTTTAACTCTGGAAGTTGAGTGCACACATTGACAACCGTTCTGTTAGATAGCTGCGTTTTGGATATAGAAGCAGATATTTCCCTGTGCTTACTGCTGTTTCTTCCATATGCCGGTAATGGGCTGAAAACGCCTGTTTTGGGACTCTGCAGAGAAAGTGTTTGCAGACTGCTGAATCCACACACGGTTTTAACTCTGGAAGTTGAGTGCACACATTGACAACCGTTCTGTTAGATAGCTGCGTTTTGGATTTAGAAGCAGATATTTCCCTGTGCTTACTGCTGTTTCTTCCATATGCCGGTAAAGGGCTGAAAACGCCTGTTTTGGGACTCTGCAGAGAAAGTGTTTGCAGACTGCTGAATCCACACACGGGTTTAACTCTTGAAGTTGAGTGCACACATTGACAACCGTTCTGTTAGATAGCTGCGTTTTGGATTTAGAAGCAGATATTTCCCTGTGCTTACTGCTGTTTCTTCCATATGCCGGTAATGGGCTGAAAACGCCTGTTTTGGGATTCTGCAGAGAAAGTGTTTGCAGACTGCTGAATCCACACACGGGTTTAACTCTGGAAGTTGAGTGCACACATTGACAACCGTTCTGTTAGATAGCTGCGTTTTGGATTTAGAAGCATATATTTCCCTGTGCTTCCTGCTGTTTCTTCCATATGCTGGTAATGGGCTGAAAACGCCTGTTTTGGGACTCTGCAGAGAAAGTGTTTGCAGACTGCTGAATCCACACACGGGTTTAACTCTGGAAGTTGAGTGCACACATTGACAACCGTTCTGTTAGATAGCTGCGTTTTGGATTTAGAAGCAGATATTTCCCTGTGCTTACTGCTGTTTCTTCCATATGCCGGTAATGGGCTGAAAACGCCTGTTTTGGGACTCTGCAGAGAAAGTGTTTCCAGACTGCTGAACCAACACACGGGTTTAACTCCGGAAGTTGAGTGCACACATTGACAACCGTTCTGTTAGATAGCTGCGTTTTGGATTTAGAAGCAGATATTTCCCTGTGCTTACTGCTGTTTCTTCCATATGCCGGTAATGGGCTGAAAACGCCTGTCTTGGGACTCTGCAGAGAAAGTGTTTGCAGACTGCTGAATCCACACACGGGTTTAACTCTGGAAGTTGAGTGCACACATTGACAACCGTTCTGTTAGATAGCTGTGTTTTGGATTTAGAAGCAGATATTTCCCTGTGCTGACTGCTGTTTCTTCCATATGACGGTAATGGGCTGAAAACACCTGTTTTGGGACTCTGCAGAGAAAGTGTTTGCAGACTGCTGAATCCACACACGGGTTTAACTCTGGAAGTTGAGTGCACACATTGACAACCGTTCTGTTAGATAGCTGCGTTTTGGATTTAGAAGCAGATATTTCCCTGTGCTTACTGCTGTTTCTTCCATATGCCGGTAATGGGCTGAAAACGCCTGTTTTGGGACTCTGCAGAGAAAGTGCTTGCAGACTGCTGAATCCACACACGGGTTTAACTCTGGAAGTTGAGTGCACACATTGACAACCGTTCTGTTAGATAGCTGCGTTTTGGATTTAGAAGCAGATATTTCCCTGTGCTTACTGCTGTTTCTTCCATATGCCGGTAATGGGCTGAAAACGCCTGTTTTGGGACTCTGCAGAGAAAGTGTTTGCAGACTGCTGAATCAACACACGGGTTTATCTCCGGAAGTTGAGTGCACACATTGACAACCGTTCTGTTAGATAGCTGCGTTTTGGATTTAGAAGCAGATATTTCCCTGGGCTTACTGCTGTTTCTTCCATATGCCGGTAATGGGCCGAAAACGCCTGTTTTGGGATTGTGCAGAGAAGGTGTTTGCAGACTGCTGAATCCACACACGGGTTTAACTCTGGAAGTTGAGTGCACACATTGACAACCGTTCTGTTAGATAGCTGCGTTTTGGAATTAGAAGCAGATATTTCCCTGTGCTTACTGCTGTTTCTTCCATATGACGGTAATGGGCTGAAAACGCCTGTTTTGGGACTCTGCAGAGAAAGTGTTTGCAGACTGCTGAATCCACACACGGGTTTAACTCTGGAAGTTGAGTGCACACATTGACAACCGTTCTGTTAGATAACTGCGTTTTGGATTTAGAAGCAGATATTTCCCTGTGCTTCCTGTTGTTTCTTCCATATGCCGGTAATGGGCTGAAAACGCCTGTTTTGGGACTCTGCAGAGAAAGTGTTTGCAGACTGCTGAATCCACACACGGGTTTAACTCTGGAAGTTGAGTGCACACATTGACAACCGTTCTGTTAGATAGCTGCGTTTTGGATTTAGAAGCAGATATTTCCCTGTGCTGAATGCTGATTCTTCCATATGCCGGTAATGGGCTGAAAACGCCTGTTTTGGGACTCTGCAGAGAAAGTGTTTGCAGACTGCTGAATCCACACACGGGTTTAACTCTGGAAGTTGAGTGCACACATTGACAACCGTTCTGTTAGATAGCTGCGTTTTGGATTTAGAAGCAGATATTTCCCTGTGCTTACTGCTGTTTCTTCCATATGCCGGTAATGGGCTGAAAACGCCTGTTTTGGGACTCTGCAGAGAAAGTGTTTGCAGACTGCTGAATCCACACACGGGTTTAACTCTGGAAGTTGAGTGCACACATTGACAACCGTTCTGTTAGATAGCTGTGTTTTGGATTTAGAAGCAGATATTTCCCTGTGCTGACTGCTGTTTCTTCCATATGCCGGTAATGGGCTGAAAACGCCTGTTTTGGGACTCTGCAGAGAAAGTGTTTGCAGACTGCTGAATCCACACACGGGTTTAACTCTGGAAGTTGAGTGCACACATTGACAACCGTTCCGTTAGATAGCTGCGTTTTGGATTTAGAAGCAGATATTTCCCTGTGCTTACTGCTGTTTCTTCCATATGCCGGTAATGGGCTGAAAACGCCTGTTTTGGGACTCTGCAGAGAAAGTGTTTGCAGACTGCTGAATCCACACACGGGTTTAACTCTGGAAGTTGAGTGCACACATTGACAACCGTTCTGTTAGATAGCTGTGTTTTGGATTTAGAAGCAGATTTTTCCCTGTGTTGACTGTTGTTTCTTCCATATGACGGTAATGGGCTGAAAACGCCTGTTTTGGGACTCTGCAGAGAAAGTGTTTGCAGACTGCTGAATCCACACACGGGTTTAACTCTGGAAGTTGAGTGCACACATTGACAACCATTCTGTTAGATAGCTGCGTTTTGGGTTTAGAAGCAGATATTTCCCTGTGCTTACTGCTGTTTCTTCCATATGCCGGTAATGGGCTGAAAAGGCCTGTTTTGGGACTCTGCAGAGAAAGTGTTTGCAGACTGCTGAATCCACACACGGGTTTAACTCTGGAAGTTGAGTGCACACATTGACAACCGTTCTGTTAGATAGCTGCGTTTTGGATTTAGAAGCAGATATTTCCCTGTGCTTACTGCTGTTTCTTCCATATGCCGGTAATGGGCTGAAAACGCCTGTTTTGGGACTCTGCAGAGAAAGTGTTTGCAGACTGCTGAATCAACACACAGGTTTAACTCCGGAAGTTGAGTGCACACATTGACAACCGTTCTGTTAGATAGCTGCGTTTTGGATTTAGAAGCAGATATTTCCCTGTGCTTACTGCTGTTTCTTCCATATGCCGGTAATGGGCTGAAAACGCCTGTTTTGGGACTCTGCAGAGAAGATGTTTGCAGACTGCTGAATCCACACACGGGTTTAACTCTGGAAGTTGAGTGCACACATTGACAACCGTTCTGTTAGATAGCTGCGTTTTGGATTTAGAAGCAGATATTTCCCTGTGCTTACTGCTGTTTCTTCCATATGCCGGTAATGGGCTGAAAACGCCTGTTTTGGGACTCTGCAGAGAAAGTGTTTGCAGACTGCTGAATCCACACACGGGTTTAACTCTGGAAGTTGAGTGCACACATTGACAACCGTTCTGTTAGATAGCTGCGTTTTGGATTTAGAAGCAGATATTTCCCTGGTCTTACTGCTGTTTCTTCCATATGCCGGTAATGGGCTGAAAACGCCTGTTTTGGGACTCTGCAGAGAAAGTGTTTGCAGACTGCTGAATCCACACACGGGTTTAACTCTGGAAGTTGAGTGCACACATTGACAACCGTTCTGTTAGATAGCTGCGTTTTGGATTTAGAAGCAGATATTTCCCTGTGCTTACTGCTGTTTCTTCCACATGCCGGTAATGGGCTGAAAAGGCCTGTTTTGGGACTCTGAAGAGAAAGTGTTTGCAGACTGCTGAATCCACACACGGGTTTAACTCCGGAAGTTGAGTGCACACATTGACAACCGTTCTGTTAGATAGCTGCGTTTTGGATTTAGAAGCAGATATTTCCCTGTGCTTACTGCTGTTTCTTCCATATGCCGGTAATGGGCTGAAAACGCCTGTTTTGGGACTCTGCAGAGAAAGTGTTTGCAGACTGCTGAATCCACACACGGGTTTAACTTTGGAAGTTGAGTGCACACATTGACAACCGTTCTGTTAGATAGCTGCGTTTTGGATATAGAAGCAGATATTTCCCTGTGCTTACTGCTGTTTCTTCCATATGCCGGTAATGGGCTGAAAACGCCTGTTTTGGGACTCTGCAGAGAAAGTGTTTGCAGACTGCTGAATCCACACACGGGTTTAACTCTGGAAGTTGAGTGCACACATTGACAACCGTTCTGTTAGATAGCTGCGTTTTGGATTTAGAAGCAGATATTTCCCTGTGCTTACTGCTGTTTCTTCCATATGCCGGTAAAGGGCTGAAAACGCCTGTTTTGGGACTCTGCAGAGAAAGTGTTTGCAGACTGCTGAATCCACACACGGGTTTAACTCTGGAAGTTGAGTGCACACATTGACAACCGTTCTGTTAGATAGCTGCGTTTTGGATTTAGAAGCAGATATTTCCCTGTGCTTACTGCTGTTTCTTCCATATGCCGGTAATGGGCTGAAAACGCCTGTTTTGGGACTCTGCAGAGAAAGTGTTTGCAGACTGCTGAATCCACACACGGGTTTAACTCTGGAAGTTGAGTGCACACATTGACAACCGTTCTGTTAGATGGCTGCGTTTTGGATTTAGAAGCATATATTTCCCTGTGCTTCCTGCTGTTTCTTCCATATGCTGGTAATGGGCTCAAAACGCCTGTTTTGGGACTCTGCAGAGAAAGTGTTTGCAGACTGCTGAATCCACACACGGGTTTAACTCTGGAAGTTGAGTGCACACATTGACAACCGTTCTGTTAGATAGCTGCGTTTTGGATTTAGAAGCAGATATTTCCCTGTGCTTACTGCTGTTTCTTCCATATGCCGGTAATGGGCTGAAAACGCCTGTTTTGGGACTCTGCAGAGAAAGTGTTTCCAGACTGCTGAATCAACACACGGGTTTAACTTTGGAAGTTGAGTGCACACATTGACAACCGTTCTGTTAGATAGCTGCGTTTTGCATTTAGAAGCAGATATTTCCCTGTGCTTACTGCTGTTTCTTCCATATGCCGGTAATGGGCTGAAAAGGCCTGTTTTGGGACTCTGCAGAGAAAGTGTTTGCAGACTGCTGAATCCACACACGGGTTTAACTCTGGAAGTTGAGTGCACACATTGACAACCGTTCTGTTAGATAGCTGTGTTTTGGATTTAGAAGCAGATTTTTCCCTGTGTTGACTGTTGTTTCTTCCATATGACGGTAATGGGCTGAAAACGCCTGTTTTGGGACTCTGCAGTGAAAGTGTTTGCAGACTGCTGAATCCACACACGGGTTTAACTCTGGAAGTTGAGTGCACACATTGACAACCATTCTGTTAGATAGCTGCGTTTTGGGTTTAGAAGCAGATATTTCCCTGTGCTTACTGCTGTTTCTTCCATATGCCGGTAATGGGCTGAAAAGGCCTGTTTTGGGACTCTGCAGAGAAAGTGTTTGCAGACTGCTGAATCCACACACGGGTTTAACTCTGGAAGTTGAGTGCACACATTGACAACCGTTCTGTTAGATAGCTGCGTTTTGGATTTAGAAGCAGATATTTCCCTGTGCTTACTGCTGTTTCTTCCATATGCCGGTAATGGGCTGAAAACGCCTGTTTTGGGACTCTGCAGAGAAAGTGTTTGCAGACTGCTGAATCAACACACAGGTTTAACTCCGGAAGTTGAGTGCACACATTGACAACCGTTCTGTTAGATAGCTGCGTTTTGGATTTAGAAGCAGATATTTCCCTGTGGTTACTGCTGTTTCTTCCATATGCCGGTAATGGGCTGAAATCGCCTGTTTTGGGACTCTGCAGAGAAGATGTTTGCAGACTGCTGAATCCACACACGGGTTTAACTCTGGAAGTTGAGTGCACACATTGACAACCGTTCTGTTAGATAGCTGCGTTTTGGATTTAGAAGCAGATATTTCCCTGTGCTTACTGCTGTTTCTTCCATATGCCGGTAATGGGCTGAAAACGCCTGTTTTGGGACTCTGCAGAGAAAGTGTTTGCAGACTGCTGAATCCACACAAGGGTTTAACTCTGGAAGTTGAGTGCACACATTGACAACCGTTCTGTTAGATAGCTGCGTTTTGGATTTAGAAGCAGATATTTCCTTGTGCTTACTGCTGTTTCTTCCATATGCCGGTAATGGGCTGAAAACGCCTGTTTTGGGACTCTGCAGAGAAAGTGTTTGCAGACTGCTGAATCCACACACGGGTTTAACTCTGGAAGTTGAGTGCACACATTGACAACCGTTCTGTTAGATAGCTGTGTTTTGGATTTAGAAGCAGATATTTCCCTGTGCTGACTGCTGTTTCTTCCATATGACGGTAATGGGCTGAAAACGCCTGTTTTGGGACTCTGCAGAGAAAGTGTTTGCAGACTGCTGAATCCACACACGGGTTTAACTCTGGAAGTTGAGTGCACACATTGACAACCGTTCTGTTAGATAGCTGCCTTTTGGATTTAGAAGCAGATATTTCCCTGTGCTTACTGCTGTTTCTTCCATATGCCGGTAATGGGCTGAAAACGCCTGTTTTGGGACTCTGCAGAGAAAGTGTTTGCAGACTGCTGAATCCACACACGGGTTTAACTCTGGAAGTTGAGTGCACACATTGACAACCGTTCTGTTAGATAGCTGTGTTTTGGATTTAGAAGCAGATATTTCCCTGTGCTGACTGCTGTTTCTTCCATATGACGGTAATGGGCTGAAAACGCCTGTTTTGGGACTCTGCAGAGAAAGTGTTTGCAGACTGCTGAATCCACACACGGGTTTAACTCTGGAAGTTGAGTGCACACATTGACAACCGTTCTGTTAGATAGCTGCGTTTTGGATTTAGAAGCAGATATTTCCCTGTGCTTACTGCTGTTTCTTCCACATGCCGGTAATGGGCTGAAAAGGCCTGTTTGGGACTCTGAAGAGAAAGTGTTTGCAGACTGCTGAATCCACACACGGGTTTAACTCCGGAAGTTGAGTGCACACATTGACAACCGTTCTGTTAGATAGCTGCGTTTTGGATTTAGAAGCAGATATTTCCCTGTGCTTACTGCTGTTTCTTCCATATGCCGGTAATGGGCTGAAAACGCCTGTTTTGGGACTCTGCAGAGAAAGTGTTTGCAGACTGCTGAATCCACACACGGGTTTAACTCTGGAAGTTGAGTGCACACATTGACAACCGTTCTGTTAGATAGCTGCGTTTTGGATATAGAAGCAGATATTTCCCTGTGCTTACTGCTGTTTCTTCCATATGCCGGTAATGGGCTGAAAACGCCTGTTTTGGGACTCTGCAGAGAAAGTGTTTGCAGACTGCTGAATCACACACCGGGTTTAACTCTGGAAGTTGAGTGCACACATTGACAACCGTTCTGTTAGATAGCTGCGTTTTGGATTTAGAAGCAGATATTTCCCTGTGCTTACTGCTGTTTCTTCCATATGCCGGTAAAGGGCTGAAAACGCCTGTTTTGGGACTCTGCAGAGAAAGTGTTTGCAGACTGCTGAATCCACACACGGGTTTAACTCTGGAAGTTGAGTGCACACATTGACAACCGTTCTGTTAGATAGCTGCGTTTTGGATTTAGAAGCAGATATTTCCCTGTGCTTACTGCTGTTTCTTCCATATGCCGGTAATGGGCTGAAAACGCCTGTTTTGGGACTCTGCAGAGAAAGTGTTTGCAGACTGCTGAATCCACACACGGGTTTAACTCTGGAAGTTGAGTGCACACATTGACAACCGTTCTGTTAGATAGCTGCGTTTTGGATTTAGAAGCATATATTTCCCTGTGCTTCCTGCTGTTTCTTCCATATGCTGGTAATGGGCTGAAAACGCCTGTTTTGGGACTCTGCAGAGAAAGTGTTTGCAGACTGCTGAATCCACACACGGGTTTAACTCTGGAAGTTGAGTGCACACATTGACAACCGTTCTGTTAGATAGCTGCGTTTTGGATTTAGAAGCAGATATTTCCCTGTGCTTACTGCTGTTTCTTCCATATGCCGGTAATGGGCTGAAAACGCCTGTTTTGGGACTCTGCAGAGAAAGTGTTTCCAGACTGCTGAATCAACACACGGGTTTAACTCCGGAAGTTGAGTGCACACATTGACAACCGTTCTGTTAGATAGCTGCGTTTTGGATTTAGAAGCAGATATTTCCCTGTGCTTACTGCTGTTTCTTCCATATGCCGGTAATGGGCTGAAAACGCCTGTTCTTGGGACTCTGCAGAGAAAGTGTTTGCAGACTGCTGAATCCACACACGGGTTTAACTCTGGAAGTTGAGTGCACACATTGACAACCGTTCTGTTAGATAGCTGTGTTTTGGATTTAGAAGCAGATATTTCCCTGTGCTGACTGCTGTTTCTTCCATATGACGGTAATGGGCTGAAAACACCTGTTTTGGACTCTGCAGAGAAAGTGTTTGCAGACTGCTGAATCCACACACGGGTTTAACTCTGGAAGTTGAGTGCACACATTGACAACCGTTCTGTTAGATAGCTGCGTTTTGGATTTAGAAGCAGATATTTCCCTGTGCTTACTGCTGTTTCTTCCATATGCCGGTAATGGGCTGAAAACGCCTGTTTTGGGACTCTGCAGAGAAAGTGCTTGCAGACTGCTGAATCCACACACGGGTTTAACTCTGGAAGTTGAGTGCACACATTGACAACCGTTCTGTTAGATAGCTGCGTTTTGGATTTAGAAGCAGATATTTCCCTGTGCTTACTGCTGTTTCTTCCATATGCCGGTAATGGGCTGAAAACGCCTGTTTTGGGACTCTGCAGAGAAAGTGTTTGCAGACTGCTGAATCCACACACGGGTTTAACTCCGGAAGTTGAGTGCACACATTGACAACCGTTCTGTTAGATAGCTGCGTTTTGGATTTAGAAGCAGATATTTCCCTGGGCTTACTGCTGTTTCTTCCATATGCCGGTAATGGGCCGAAAACGCCTGTTTTGGGATCGTGCAGAGAAGGTGTTTGCAGACTGCTGAATCCACACACGGGTTTAACTCTGGAAGTTGAGTGCACACATTGACAACCGTTCTGTTAGATAGCTGCGTTTTGGAATTAGAAGCAGATATTTCCCTGTGCTTACTGCTGTTTCTTCCATATGCCGGTAATGGGCTGAAAACGCCTGTTTTGGGACTCTGCAGAGAAAGTGTTTGCAGACTGCTGAATCCACACACGGGTTTAACTCTGGAAGTTGAGTGCACACATTGACAACCGTTCTGTTAGATAGCTGCGTTTTGGATTTAGAAGCAGATATTTCCCTGTGCTTCCTGTTGTTTCTTCCATATGCCGGTAATGGGCTGAAAACGCCTGTTTTGGGACTCTGCAGAGAAAGTGTTTGCAGACTGCTGAATCCACACACGGGTTTAACTCTGGAAGTTGAGTGCACACATTGACAACCGTTCTGTTAGATAGCTGCGTTTTGGATTTAGAAGCAGATATTTCCCTGTGCTGAATGCTGATTCTTCCATATGCCGGTAATGGGCTGAAAACGCCTGTTTTGGGACTCTGCAGAGAAAGTGTTTGCAGACTGCTGAATCCACACACGGGTTTAACTCTTGAAGTTGAGTGCACACATTGACAACCGTTCTGTTAGATAGCTGCGTTTTGGATTTAGAAGCAGATATTCCCTGTGCTTACTGCTGTTTCTTCCATATGCCGGTAATGGGCTGAAAACGCCTGTTTTGGGACTCTGCAGAGAAAGTGTTTGCAGACTGCTGAATCCACACACGGGTTTAACTCTGGAAGTTGAGTGCACACATTGACAACCGTTCTGTTAGATAGCTGCGTTTTGGATTTAGAAGCAGATATTTCCCTGTGCTGACTGCTGTTTCTTCCCTATGACGGTAATGGGCTGAAAACGCCTGTTTTGGGACTCTGCAGAGAAAGTGTTTGCAGACTGCTGAATCCACACACGGGTTTAACTCTGGAAGTTGAGTGCACACATTGACAACCGTTCTGTTAGATAGCTGCGTTTTGGATTTAGAAGCAGATATTTCCCTGTGCTGACTGCTGTTTCTTCCATATGCGGTAATGGGCTGAAAACGCCTGTTTTGGGACTCTGCAGAGAAAGTGTTTGCAGACTGCTGAATCCACACACGGGTTTAACTCTGGAAGTTGAGTGCACACATTGACAACCGTTCCGTTAGATAGCTGCGTTTTGGATTTAGAAGCAGATATTTCCCTGTGCTTACTGCTGTTTCTTCCATATGCCGGTAAGGGGCTGAAAAGGCCTGTTTTGGGACTCTGCAGAGAAAGTGTTTGCAGACTGCTGAATCCACACACGGGTTTAACTCTGGAAGTTGAGTGCACACTTGACAACCGTTCTGTTAGATAGCTGTGTTTTGGATTTAGAAGCAGATTTTTCCCTGTGTTGACTGTTGTTTCTTCCATATGACGGTAATGGGCTGAAAACGCCTGTTTTGGGACTCTGCAGAGAAAGTGTTTGCAGACTGCTGAATCCACACACGGGTTTAACTCTGGAAGTTGAGTGCACACATTGACAACCATTCTGTTAGATAGCTGCGTTTTGGGTTTAGAAGCAGATATTTCCCTGTGCTTACTGCTGTTTCTTCCATATGCCGGTAATGGGCTGAAAAGGCCTGTTTTGGGGACTCTGCAGAGAAAGTGTTTGCAGACTGCTGAATCCACACACGGGTTTAACTCTGGAAGTTGAGTGCACACATTGACAACCGTTCTGTTAGATAGCTGCGTTTTGGATTTAGAAGCAGATATTTCCCTGTGCTTACTGCTGTTTCTTCCATATGCCGGTTAATGGGCTGAAAACGCCTGTTTTGGGACTCTGCAGAGAAAGTGTTTGCAGACTGCTGAATCAACACACAGGTTTAACTCCGGAAGTTGAGTGCACACATTGACAACCGTTCTGTTAGATAGCTGCGTTTTGGATTTAGAAGCAGATATTTCCCTGTGCTGACTGCTGTTTCTTCCATATGCCGGTAATGGGCTGAAAACGCCTGTTTTGGGACTCTGCAGAGAAGATGTTTGCAGACTGCTGAATCCACACACGGGTTTAACTCTGGAAGTTGAGTGCACACATTGACAACCGTTCTGTTAGATAGCTGCGTTTTGGATTTAGAAGCAGATATTTCCCTGTGCTTACTGCTGTTTCTTCCATATGCCGGTAATGGGCTGAAAACGCCTGTTTTGGGACTCTGCAGAGAAAGTGTTTGCAGACTGCTGAATCCACACACGGGTTTAACTCTGGAAGTTGAGTGCACACATTGACAACCGTTCTGTTAGATAGCTGCGTTTTGGATTTAGAAGCAGATATTTCCCTGGGCTTACTGCTGTTTCTTCCATATGCCGGTAATGGCTGAAAACGCCTGTTTTGGGACTCTGCAGAGAAAGTGTTTGCAGACTGCTGAATCCACACACGGGTTTAACTCTGGAAGTTGAGTGCACACATTGACAACCGTTCTGTTAGATAGCTGCGTTTTGGATTTAGAAGCAGATATTTCCCTGTGCTTACTGCTGTTTCTTCCATATGCCGGTAATGGGCTGAAAACGCCTGTTTTGGGACCCTGCAGAGAAAGTGTTTGCAGACTGCTGAATCCACACACGGGTTTAACTCTGGAAGTTGAGTGCACACATTGACAACCGTTCTGTTAGATAGCTGCGTTTTGGATATAGAAGCAGATATTTCCCTGTGCTTACTGCTGTTTCTTCCATATGCCGGTAATGGGCTGAAAACGCCTGTTTTGGGACTCTGCAGAGAAAGTGTTTGCAGACTGCTGAATCCACACACGGGTTTAACTCTGGAAGTTGAGTGCACACATTGACAACCGTTCTGTTAGATAGCTGCGTTTTGGATTTAGAAGCATATATTTCCCTGTGCTTCCTGCTGTTTCTTCCATATGCTGGTAATGGGCTGAAAACTCCTGTTTTGGGACTCTGCAGAGAAAGTGTTTGCAGACTGCTGAATCCACACACGGGTTTAACTCTGGAAGTTGAGTGCACACATTGACAACCGTTCTGTTAGATAGCTGCGTTTTGGATTTAGAAGCAGATATTTCCCTGTGCTTACTGCTGTTTCTTCCATTTGCGGTAATGGGCTGAAAATGCCTGTTTTGGGACTCTGCAGAGAAAGTGTTTGCAGACTGCTGAATCAACACACGGGTTTAACTCCGGAAGTTGAGTGCACACATTGACAACCGTTCTGTTAGATAGCTGCGTTTTGGATTTAGAAGCAGATATTTCCCTGTGCTTACTGCTGTTTCTTCCATATGCCGGTAATGGGCTGAAAACGCCTGTCTTGGGACTCTGCAGAGAAAGTGTTTGCAGACTGCTGAATCCACACACGGGTTTAACTCTGGAAGTTGAGTGCACACATTGACAACCGTTCTGTTAGATAGCTGTGTTTTGGATTTAGAAGCAGATATTTCCCTGTGCTGACTGCTGTTTCTTCCATATGACGGTAATGGGCTGAAAACGCCTGTTTTGGGACTCTGCAGAGAAAGTGTTTGCAGACTGCTGAATCCACACACGGGTTTAACTCTGGAAGTTGAGTGCACACATTGACAACCGTTCTGTTAGATAGCTGCGTTTTGGATTTAGAAGCAGATATTTCCCTGTGCTTACTGCTGTTTCTTCCATATGCCGGTAATGGGCTGAAAACGCCTGTTTTGGGACTCTGAAGAGAAAGTGTTTGCAGACTGCTGAATCCACACACGGGTTTAACTCCGGAAGTTGAGTGCACACATTGACAACCGTTCTGTTAGATAGCTGCGTTTTGGATTTAGAAGCAGATATTTCCCTGTGCTTACTGCTGTTTCTTCCATATGCCGGTAATGGGCTGAAAACGCCTGTTTTGGGACTCTGCAGAGAAAGTGTTTGCAGACTGCTGAATCCACACACGGGTTTAACTCTGGAAGTTGAGTGCACACATTGACAACCGTTCTGTTAGATAGCTGCGTTTTGGATTTAGAAGCAGATATTTCCCTGTGCTTACTGCTGTTTCTTCCATATGCCGGTAATGGGCTGAAAACGCCTGTTTTGGGACTCTGCAGAGAAAGTGTTTGCAGACTGCTGAATCCACACACGGGTTTAACTCTGGAAGTTGAGTGCACACCTTGACAACCGTTCTGTTAGATAGCTGCGTTTTGGATTTAGAAGCAGATATTTCCCTGTGCTGACTGCTGTTTCTTCCATATGCCGGTAATGGGCTGAAAACGCCTGTTTTGGGACTCTGCAGAGAAAGTGCTTGCAGACTGCTCAATCCACTCACGGGTTTAACTCTGGAAGTTGAGTGCACACATTGACAACCGTTCTGTTAGATAGCTGCGTTTTGGATTTAGAAGCAGATATTTCCCTGTGCTTACTGCTGTTTCTTCCATATGCCGGTAATGGGCTGAAAACGCCTGTTTTGGGACTCTGCAGAGAAAGTGTTTGCAGACTGCTGAATCCACACACGGGTTTAACTCCGGAAGTTGAGTGCACACATTGACAACCGTTCTGTTAGATAGCTGCGTTTTGGATTTAGAAGCAGATATTTCCCTGGGCTTACTGCTGTTTCTTCCATATGCCGGTAAAGGGCCGAAAACGCCTGTTTTGGGACTCTGCAGAGAAAGTGTTTGCAGACTGCTGAATCCACACACGGGTTTAACTCTGGAAGTTGAGTGCACACATTGACAACCGTTCTGTTAGATAGCTGCGTTTTGGAATTAGAAGCAGATATTTCCCTGTGCTTACTGCTGTTTCTTCCATATGCCGGTAATGGGCTGAAAACGCCTGTTTTGGGACTCTGCAGAGAAAGTGTTTGCAGACTGCTGAATCCACACACGGGTTTAACTCTGGAAGTTGAGTGCACACATTGACAACCGTTCTGTTAGATAGCTGCGTTTTGGATTTAGAAGCAGATATTTCCCTGTGCTTCCTGTTGTTTCTTCCATATGCCGGTAATGGGCTGAAAACGCCTGTTTTGGGACTCTGCAGAAAAAGTGTTTGCAGACTGCTGAATCCACACACGGGTTTAACTCTGGAAGTTGAGTGCACACATTGACAACCGTTCTGTTAGATAGCTGCGTTTTGGATTTAGAAGCAGATATTTCCCTGTGCTTACTGCTGTTTCTTCCATATGCCGGTAATGGGCTGAAAACGCCTGTCTTGGGACTCTGCAGAGAAAGTGTTTGCAGACTGCTGAATCCACACACGGGTTTAACTCTGGAAGTTGAGTGCACACATTGACAACCGTTCTGTTAGATAGCTGTGTTTTGGATTTAGAAGCAGATATTTCCCTGTGCTGACTGCTGTTTCTTCCATATGACGGTAATGGGCTGAAAACGCCTGTTTTGGGACTCTGCAGAGAAAGTGTTTGCAGACTGCTGAATCCACACACGGGTTTAACTCTGGAAGTTGAGTGCACACATTGACAACCGTTCTGTTAGATAGCTGCGTTTTGGATTTAGAAGCAGATATTTCCCTGTGCTTACTGCTGTTTCTTCCATATGACGGTAATGGGCTGAAAACGCCTGTTTTGGGACTCTGCAGAGAAAGTGCTTGCAGACTGCTGAATCCACACACGGGTTTAACTCTGGAAGTTGAGTGCACACATTGACAACCGTTCTGTTAGATAGCTGCGTTTTGGATTTAGAAGCAGATATTTCCCTGTGCTTACTGCTGTTTCTTCCATATGCCGGTAATGGGCTGAAAACGCCTGTTTTGGGACTGTGCAGAGAAAGTGCTTGCAGACTGCTGAATCCACACACGGGTTTAACTCCGGAAGTTGAGTGCACACATTGACAACCGTTCTGTTAGATAGCTGCGTTTTGGATTTAGAAGCAGATATTTCCCTGGGCTTACTGCTGTTTCTTCCATATGCCGGTAATGGGCCGAAAACGCCTGTTTTGGGACTCTGCAGAGAAGGTGTTTGCAGACTGCTGAATCCACACACGGGTTTAACTCTGGAAGTTGAGTGCACACATTGACAACCGTTCTGTTAGATAGCTGCGTTTTGGAATTAGAAGCAGATATTTCCCTGTGCTTACTGCTGTTTCTTCCATATGCCGGTAATGGGCTGAAAACGCCTGTTTTGGGACTCTGCAGAGAAAGTGTTTGCAGACTGCTGAATCCACACACGGGTTTAACTCTGGAAGTTGAGTGCACACATTGACAACCGTTCTGTTAGATAGCTGCGTTTTGGATTTAGAAGCAGATATTTCCCTGTGCTGACTGCTGTTTCTTCCATATGCCGGTAATGGGCTGAAAACGCCTGTTTTGGGACTCTGCAGAGAAAGAGTTTGCAGACTGCTGAATCCACACACGGGTTTAACTCTGGAAGTTGAGTGCACACATTGACAACCGTTCTGTTAGATAGCTGCGTTTTGGATTTAGAAGCAGATATTTCCCTGTGCTTACTGCTGTTTCTTCCATATGCCGGTAATGGGCTGAAAACGCCTGTTTTGGGACTCTGCAGAGAAAGTGTTTGCAGACTGCTGAATCCACACACGGGTTTAACTCTGGAAGTTGAGTGCACACATTGACAACCGTTCTGTTAGATAGCTGTGTTTTGGATTTAGAAGCAGATATTTCCCTGTGCTGACTGCTGTTTCTTCCCTTTGACGGTAATGGGCTGAAAACGCCTGTTTTGGGACTCTGCAGAGAAAGTGTTTGCAGACTGCTGAATCCACACACGGGTTTAACTCTGGAAGTTGAGTGCACACATTGACAACCGTTCTGTTAGATAGCTGCGTTTTGGATTTAGAAGCAGATATTTCCCTGTGCTGACTGCTGTTTCTTCCATATGCCGGTAATGGGCTGAAAACGCCTGTTTTGGGACTCTGCAGAGAAAGTGTTTGCAGACTGCTGAATCCACACACGGGTTTAACTCCGGAAGTTGAGTGCACACATTGACAACCGTTCTGTTAGATAGCTGCGTTTTGGATTTAGAAGCAGATATTTCCCTGTGCTTACTGCTGTTTCTTCCATATGCCGGTAATGGGCTGAAAACGCCTGTTTTGGGACTCTGCAGAGAAAGTGTTTGCAGACTGCTGAATCCACACACGGGTTTAACTCTGGAAGTTGAGTGCACACCTTGACAACCGTTCTGTTAGATAGCTGCGTTTTGGATTTAGAAGCAGATATTTCCCTGTGCTTACTGCTGTTTCTTCCATATGCCGGTAATGGGCTGAAAACGCCTGTTTTGGGACTCTGCAGAGAAAGTGCTTGCAGACTGCTGAATCCACACACGGGTTTAACTCTGGAAGTTGAGTGCACACATTGACAACCGTTCTGTTAGATAGCTGCGTTTTGGATTTAGAAGCAGATATTTCCCTGTGCTTACTGCTGTTTCTTCCATATGCCGGTAATGGGCTGAAAACGCCTGTTTTGGGACTCTGCAGAGAAAGTGTTTGCAGACTGCTGAATCCACACACGGGTTTAACTCCGGAAGTTGAGTGCACACATTGACAACCGTTCTGTTAGATAGCTGCGTTTTGGATTTAGAAGCAGATATTTCCCTGGGCTTACTGCTGTTTCTTCCATATGCCGGTAATGGGCCGAAAACGCCTGTTTTGGGATTCTGCAGAGAAGGTGTTTGCAGACTGCTGAATCCACACACGGTTTTAACTCTGGAAGTTGAGTGCACACATTGACAACCGTTCTGTTAGATAGCTGCGTTTTGGAATTAGAAGCAGATATTTCCCTGTGCTTACTGCTGTTTCTTCCATATGCCGGTAATGGGCTGAAAACGCCTGTTTTGGGACTCTGCAGAGAAAGTGTTTGCAGACTGCTGAATCCACACACGGGTTTAACTCTGGAAGTTGAGTGCACACATTGACAACCGTTCTGTTAGATAGCTGCGTTTTGGATTTAGAAGCAGATATTTCCCTGTGCTTCCTGTTTTTTCTTCCATATGCCGGTAATGGGCTGAAAACGCCTGTTTTGGGACTCTGCAGAAAAAGTGTTTGCAGACTGCTGAATCCACACACGGGTTTAACTCTGGAAGTTGAGTGCACACATTGACAACCGTTCTGTTAGATAGCTGCGTTTTGGATTTAGAAGCAGATATTTCCCTGTGCTTCCTGTTGTTTCTTCCATATGCCGGTAATGGGCTGAAAACGCCTGTTTTGGGACTCTGCAGAGAAAGTGTTTGCAGACTGCTGAATCCACACACGGGTTTAACTCTGGAAGTTGAGTGCACACATTGACAACCGTTCTGTTAGATAGCTGCGTTTTGGATTTAGAAGCAGATATTTCCCTGTGCTGAATGCTGATTCTTCCATATGCCGGTAATGGGCTGAAAACGCCTGTTTTGGGACTCTGCAGAGAAAGTGTTTGCAGACTGCTGAATCCACACACGGGTTTAACTCTTGAAGTTGAGTGCACACATTGACAACCGTTCTGTTAGATAGCTGCGTTTTGGATTTAGAAGCAGATATTTCCCTGTGCTTACTGCTGTTTCTTCCATATGCCGGTAATGGGCTGAAAACGCCTGTTTTGGGACTCTGCAGAGAAAGTGTTTGCAGACTGCTGAATCCACACACGGGTTTAACTCTGGAAGTTGAGTGCACACATTGACAACCGTTCTGTTAGATAGCTGCGTTTTGGATTTAGAAGCAGATATTTCCCTGTGCTGACTGCTGTTTCTTCCCTATGACGGTAATGGGCTGAAAACGCCTGTTTTGGGACTCTGCAGAGAAAGTGTTTGCAGACTGCTGAATCCACACACGGGTTTAACTCTGGAAGTTGAGTGCACACATTGACAACCGTTCTGTTAGATAGCTGCGTTTTGGATTTAGAAGCAGATATTTCCCTGTGCTGACTGCTGTTTCTTCCATATGCCGGTAATGGGCTGAAAACGCCTGTTTTGGGACTCTGCAGAGAAAGTGTTTGCAGACTGCTGAATCCACACACGGGTTTAACTCTGGAAGTTGAGTGCACACATTGACAACCGTTCCGTTAGATAGCTGCGTTTTGGATTTAGAAGCAGATATTTCCCTGTGCTTACTGCTGTTTCTTCCATATGCCGGTAAAGGGCTGAAAAGGCCTGTTTTGGGACTCTGCAGAGAAAGTGTTTGCAGACTGCTGAATCCACACACGGGTTTAACTCTGGAAGTTGAGTGCACACATTGACAACCGTTCTGTTAGATAGCTGTGTTTTGGATTTAGAAGCAGATTTTTCCCTGTGTTGACTGTTGTTTCTTCCATATGACGGTAATGGGCTGAAAACGCCTGTTTTGGGACTCTGCAGAGAAAGTGTTTGCAGACTGCTGAATCCACACACGGGTTTAACTCTGGAAGTTGAGTGCACACATTGACAACCATTCTGTTAGATAGCTGCGTTTTGGGTTTAGAAGCAGATATTTCCCTGTGCTTACTGCTGTTTCTTCCATATGCCGGTAATGGGCTGAAAAGGCCTGTTTTGGGACTCTGCAGAGAAAGTGTTTGCAGACTGCTGAATCCACACACGGGTTTAACTCTGGAAGTTGAGTGCACACATTGACAACCGTTCTGTTAGATAGCTGCGTTTTGGATTTAGAAGCAGATATTTCCCTGTGCTTACTGCTGTTTCTTCCATATGCCGGTAATGGGCTGAAAACGCCTGTTTTGGGACTCTGCAGAGAAAGTGTTTGCAGACTGCTGAATCAACACACAGGTTTAACTCCGGAAGTTGAGTGCACACATTGACAACCGTTCTGTTAGATAGCTGCGTTTTGGATTTAGAAGCAGATATTTCCCTGTGCTGACTGCTGTTTCTTCCATATGCCGGTAATGGGCTGAAAACGCCTGTTTTGGGACTCTGCAGAGAAGATGTTTGCAGACTGCTGAATCCACACACGGGTTTAACTCTGGAAGTTGAGTGCACACATTGACAACCGTTCTGTTAGATAGCTGCGTTTTGGATTTAGAAGCAGATATTTCCCTGTGCTTACTGCTGTTTCTTCCATATGCCGGTAATGGGCTGAAAACGCCTGTTTTGGGACTCTGCAGAGAAAGTGTTTGCAGACTGCTGAATCCACACACGGGTTTAACTCTGGAAGTTGAGTGCCCACATTGACAACCGTTCTGTTAGATAGCTGCGTTTTGGATTTAGAAGCAGATATTTCCCTGGGCTTACTGCTGTTTCTTCCATATGCCGGTAATGGGCTGAAAACGCCTGTTTTGGGACTCTGCAGAGAAAGTGTTTGCAGACTGCTGAATCCACACACGGGTTTAACTCTGGAAGTTGAGTGCACACATTGACAACCGTTCTGTTAGATAGCTGCGTTTTGGATTTAGAAGCAGATATTTCCCTGTGCTTACTGCTGTTTCTTCCATATGCCGGTAATGGGCTGAAAACGCCTGTTTTGGGACCCTGCAGAGAAAGTGTTTGCAGACTGCTGAATCCACACACGGGTTTAACTCTGGAAGTTGAGTGCACACATTGACAACCGTTCTGTTAGATAGCTGCGTTTTGGATTTAGAAGCAGATATTTCCCTGTGCTTACTGCTGTTTCTTCCATATGCCGGTAATGGGCTGAAAACGCCTGTTTTGGGACTCTGCAGAGAAAGTGTTTGCAGACTGCTGAATCCACACACGGGTTTAACTCTGGAAGTTGAGTGCACACATTGACAACCGTTCTGTTAGATAGCTGCGTTTTGGATTTAGAAGCATATATTTCCCTGTGCTTCCTGCTGTTTCTTCCATATGCTGGTAATGGGCTGAAAACTCCTGTTTTGGGACTCTGCAGAGAAAGTGTTTGCAGACTGCTGAATCCACACACGGGTTTAACTCTGGAAGTTGAGTGCACACATTGACAACCGTTCTGTTAGATAGCTGCGTTTTGGATTTAGAAGCAGATATTTCCCTGTGCTTACTGCTGTTTCTTCCATTTGCCGGTAATGGGGCTGAAAATGCCTGTTTTGGGACTCTGCAGAGAAAGTGTTTGCAGACTGCTGAATCAACACACGGGTTTAACTCCGGAAGTTGAGTGCACACATTGACAACCGTTCTGTTAGATAGCTGCGTTTTGGATTTAGAAGCAGATATTTCCCTGTGCTTACTGCTGTTTCTTCCATATGCCGGTAATGGGCTGAAAACGCCTGTCTTGGGACTCTGCAGAGAAAGTGTTTGCAGACTGCTGAATCCACACACGGGTTTAACTCTGGAAGTTGAGTGCACACATTGACAACCGTTCTGTTAGATAGCTGTGTTTTGGATTTAGAAGCAGATATTTCCCTGTGCTGACTGCTGTTTCTTCCATATGACGGTAATGGGCTGAAAACGCCTGTTTTGGGACTCTGCAGAGAAAGTGTTTGCAGACTGCTGAATCCACACACGGGTTTAACTCTGGAAGTTGAGTGCACACATTGACAACCGTTCTGTTAGATAGCTGCGTTTTGGATTTAGAAGCAGATATTTCCCTGTGCTTACTGCTGTTTCTTCCATATGCCGGTAATGGGCTGAAAACGCCTGTTTTGGGACTCTGAAGAGAAAGTGTTTGCAGACTGCTGAATCCACACACGGGTTTAACTCCGGAAGTTGAGTGCACACATTGACAACCGTTCTGTTAGATAGCTGCGTTTTGGATTTAGAAGCAGATATTTCCCTGTGCTTACTGCTGTTTCTTCCATATGCCGGTAATGGGCTGAAAACGCCTGTTTTGGGACTCTGCAGAGAAAGTGTTTGCAGACTGCTGAATCCACACACGGGTTTAACTCTGGAAGTTGAGTGCACACATTGACAACCGTTCTGTTAGATAGCTGCGTTTTGGATTTAGAAGCAGATATTTCCCTGTGCTTACTGCTGTTTCTTCCATATGCCGGAAATGGGCTGAAAACGCCTGTTTTGGGACTCTGCAGAGAAAGTGTTTGCAGACTGCTGAATCCACACACGGGTTTAACTCTGGAAGTTGAGTGCACACCTTGACAACCGTTCTGTTAGATAGCTGCGTTTTGGATTTAGAAGCAGATATTTCCCTGTGCTGACTGCTGTTTCTTCCATATGCCGGTAATGGGCTGAAAACGCCTGTTTTGGGACTCTGCAGAGAAAGTGCTTGCAGACTGCTCAATCCACTCACGGGTTTAACTCTGGAAGTTGAGTGCACACATTGACAACCGTTCTGTTAGATAGCTGCGTTTTGGATTTAGAAGCAGATATTTCCCTGTGCTTACTGCTGTTTCTTCCATATGCCGGTAATGGGCTGAAAACGCCTGTTTTGGGACTCTGCAGAGAAAGTGTTTGCAGACTGCTGAATCCACACACGGGTTTAACTCCGGAAGTTGAGTGCACACATTGACAACCGTTCTGTTAGATAGCTGCGTTTTGGATTTAGAAGCAGATATTTCCCTGGGCTTACTGCTGTTTCTTCCATATGCCGGTAAAGGGCCGAAAACGCCTGTTTTGGGACTCTGCAGAGAAAGTGTTTGCAGACTGCTGAATCCACACACGGGTTTAACTCTGGAAGTTGAGTGCACACATTGACAACCGTTCTGTTAGATAGCTGCGTTTTGGAATTAGAAGCAGATATTTCCCTGTGCTTACTGCTGTTTCTTCTATATGCCGGTAATGGGCTGAAAACGCCTGTTTTGGGACTCTGCAGAGAAAGTGTTTGCAGACTGCTGAATCCACACACGGGTTTAACTCTGGAAGTTGAGTGCACACATTGACAACCGTTCTGTTAGATAGCTGCGTTTTGGATTTAGAAGCAGATATTTCCCTGTGCTTCCTGTTGTTTCTTCCATATGCCGGTAATGGGCTGAAAACGCCTGTTTTGGGACTCTGCAGAAAAAGTGTTTGCAGACTGCTGAATCCACACACGGGTTTAACTCTGGAAGTTGAGTGCACACATTGACAACCGTTCTGTTAGATAGCTGCGTTTTGGATTTAGAAGCAGATATTTCCCTGTGCTTACTGCTGTTTCTTCCATATGCCGGTAATGGGCTGAAAACGCCTGTCTTGGGACTCTGCAGAGAAAGTGTTTGCAGACTGCTGAATCCACACACGGGTTTAACTCTGGAAGTTGAGTGCACACATTGACAACCGTTCTGTTAGATAGCTGTGTTTTGGATTTAGAAGCAGATATTTCCCTGTGCTGACTGCTGTTTCTTCCATATGACGGTAATGGGCTGAAAACGCCTGTTTTGGGACTCTGCAGAGAAAGTGTTTGCAGACTGCTGAAACCACACACGGGTTTAACTCTGGAAGTTGAGTGCACACATTGACAACCGTTCTGTTAGATAGCTGCGTTTTGGATTTAGAAGCAGATATTTCCCTGTGCTTACTGCTGTTTCTTCCATATGACGGTAATGGGCTGAAAACGCCTGTTTTGGGACTCTGCAGAGAAAGTGCTTGCAGACTGCTGAATCCACACACGGGTTTAACTCTGGAAGTTGAGTGCACACATTGACAACCGTTCTGTTAGATAGCTGCGTTTTGGATTTAGAAGCAGATATTTCCCTGTGCTTACTGCTGTTTCTTCCATATGCCGGTAATGGGCTGAAAACGCCTGTTTTGGGACTGTGCAGAGAAAGTGCTTGCAGACTGCTGAATCCACACACGGGTTTAACTCCGGAAGTTGAGTGCACACATTGACAACCGTTCTGTTAGATAGCTGCGTTTTGGATTTAGAAGCAGATATTTCCCTGGGCTTACTGCTGTTTCTTCCATATGCCGGTAATGGGCCGAAAACGCCTGTTTTGGGACTCTGCAGAGAAGGTGTTTGCAGACTGCTGAATCCACACACGGGTTTAACTCTGGAAGTTGAGTGCACACATTGACAACCGTTCTGTTAGATAGCTGCGTTTTGGAATTAGAAGCAGATATTTCCCTGTGCTTACTGCTGTTTCTTCCATATGCCGGTAATGGGCTGAAAACGCCTGTTTTGGGACTCTGCAGAGAAAGTGTTTGCAGACTGCTGAATCCACACACGGGTTTAACTCTGGAAGTTGAGTGCACACATTGACAACCGTTCTGTTAGATAGCTGCGTTTTGGATTTAGAAGCAGATATTTCCCTGTGCTGACTGCTGTTTCTTCCATATGCCGGTAATGGGCTGAAAACGCCTGTTTTGGGACTCTGCAGAGAAAGAGTTTGCAGACTGCTGAATCCACACACGGGTTTAACTCTGGAAGTTGAGTGCACACATTGACAACCGTTCTGTTAGATAGCTGCGTTTTGGATTTAGAAGCAGATATTTCCCTGTGCTTACTGCTGTTTCTTCCATATGCCGGTAATGGGCTGAAAACGCCTGTTTTGGGACTCTGCAGAGAAAGTGTTTGCAGACTGCTGAATCCACACACGGGTTTAACTCTGGAAGTTGAGTGCACACATTGACAACCGTTCTGTTAGATAGCTGTGTTTTGGATTTAGAAGCAGATATTTCCCTGTGCTGACTGCTGTTTCTTCCCTTTGACGGTAATGGGCTGAAAACGCCTGTTTTGGGACTCTGCAGAGAAAGTGTTTGCAGACTGCTGAATCCACACACGGGTTTAACTCTGGAAGTTGAGTGCACACATTGACAACCGTTCTGTTAGATAGCTGCGTTTTGGATTTAGAAGCAGATATTTCCCTGTGCTGACTGCTGTTTCTTCCATATGCCGGTAATGGGCTGAAAACGCCTGTTTTGGGACTCTGCAGAGAGTTTGCAGACTGCTGAAATCCACACACGGGTTTAACTCCGGAAGTTGAGTGCACACATTGACAACCGTTCTGTTAGATAGCTGCGTTTTGGATTTAGAAGCAGATATTTCCCTGTGCTTACTGCTGTTTCTTCCATATGCCGGTAATGGGCTGAAAACGCCTGTTTTGGGACTCTGCAGAGAAAGTGTTTGCAGACTGCTGAATCCACACACGGGTTTAACTCTGGAAGTTGAGGTGCACACCTTGACAACCGTTCTGTTAGATAGCTGCGTTTTGGATTTAGAAGCAGATATTTCCCTGTGCTTACTGCTGTTTCTTCCATATGCCGGTAATGGGCTGAAAACGCCTGTTTTGGGACTCTGCAGAGAAAGTGCTTGCAGACTGCTGAATCCACACACGGGTTTAACTCTGGAAGTTGAGTGCACACATTGACAACCGTTCTGTTAGATAGCTGCGTTTTGGATTTAGAAGCAGATATTTCCCTGTGCTTACTGCTGTTTCTTCCATATGCCGGTAATGGGCTGAAAACGCCTGTTTTGGGACTCTGCAGAGAAAGTGTTTGCAGACTGCTGAATCCACACACGGGTTTAACTCCGGAAGTTGAGTGCACACATTGACAACCGTTCTGTTAGATAGCTGCGTTTTGGATTTAGAAGCAGATATTTCCCTGGGCTTACTGCTGTTTCTTCCATATGCCGGTAATGGGCCGAAAACGGCCTGTTTTGGGATTCTGCAGAGAAGGTGTTTGCAGACTGCTGAATCCACACACGGTTTTTAACTCTGGAAGTTGAGTGCACACATTGACAACCGTTCTGTTAGATAGCTGCGTTTTGGAATTAGAAGCAGATATTTCCCTGTGCTTACTGCTGTTTCTTCCATATGCCGGTAATGGGCTGAAAACGCCTGTTTTGGGACTCTGCAGAGAAAGTGTTTGCAGACTGCTGAATCCACACACGGGTTTAACTCTGGAAGTTGAGTGCACACATTGACAACCGTTCTGTTAGATAGCTGCGTTTTGGATTTAGAAGCAGATATTTCCCTGTGCTTCCTGTTTTTTCTTCCATATGCCGGTAATGGGCTGAAAACGCCTGTTTTGGGACTCTGCAGAAAAAGTGTTTGCAGACTGCTGAATCCACACACGGGTTTAACTCTGGAAGTTGAGTGCACACATTGACAACCGTTCTGTTAGATAGCTGCGTTTTGGATTTAGAAGCAGATATTTCCCTGTGCTGAATGCTGTTTCTTCCATATGCCGGTAATGGGCTGAAAACGCCTGTTTTGGGACTCTGCAGAGAAAGTGTTTGCAGACTGCTGAATCCACACACGGGTTTAACTCTGGAAGTTGAGTGCACACATTGACAACCGTTCTGTTAGATAGCTGCGTTTTGGATTTAGAAGCAGATATTTCCCTGTGCTTACTGCTGTTTCTTCCATATGCCGGTAATGGGCTGAAAACGCCTGTTTTGGGACTCTGCAGAGAAGATGTTTGCAGACTGCTGAATCCACACACGGGTTTAACTCTGGAAGTTGAGTGCACACATTGACAACCGTTCTGTTAGATAGCTGCGTTTTGGATTTAGAAGCAGGTATTTCCCTGTGCTTACTGCTGTTTCTTCCATATGCCGGTAATGGGCTGAAAACGCCTGTTTTGGGACTCTGCAGAGAAAGTGTTTGCAGACTGCTGAATCCACACACGGGTTTAACTCTGGAAGTTGAGTGCACACATTGACAACCGTTCTGTTAGATAGCTGCGTTTTGGATTTAGAAGCAGATATTTCCCTGTGCTTACTGCTGTTTCTTCCATATGCCGGTAATGGGCTGAAAACGCCTGTTTTGGGACTCTGCAGAGAAAGTGTTTGCAGACTGCTGAATCCACACACGGGTTTAACTCTGGAAGTTGAGTGCACACATTGACAACCGTTCTGTTAGATAGCTGCGTTTTGGGTTTAGAAGCAGATATTTCCCTGTGCTTCCTGCTGTTTCTTCCACATGCCGGTAATGGGCTGAAAAGGCCTGTTTTGGGACTCTGAAGAGAAAGTGTTTGCAGACTGCTGAATCCACACACCGGTTTAACTCCGGAAGTTGAGTGCACACATTGACAACCGTTCTGTTAGATAGCTGCGTTTTGGATTTAGAAGCAGATATTTCCCTGTGCTTACTGCTGTTTCTTCCATATGCTGGTAATGGGCTGAAAACGCCTGTTTTGGGACTCTGCAGAGAAAGTGTTTGCAGACTGGTGAATCCACACACGGGTTTAACTCTGGAAGTTGAGTGCACACATTGACAACCGTTCTGTTAGATAGCTGCGTTTTGGATTTAGAAGCAGATATTTCCCTGTGCTTACTGCTGTTTCTTCCATATGCCGGTAATGGGCTGAAAACGCCTGTTTTGGGACTCTGCAGAGAAAGTGTTTGCAGACTGCTGAATCCACACACGGGTTTAACTCTGGAAGTTGAGTGCACACATTGACAACCGTTCTCTTAGATAGCTGCGTTTTGGATTTAGAAGCAGATATTTCCCTGTGCTTACTGCTGTTTCTTCCATATGCCGGTAATGGGCTGAAAACGCCTGTTTTGGGACTCTGCAGAGAAAGTGTTTGCAGACTGCTGAATCCACACACGGGTTTAACTCTGGAAGTTGAGTGCACACATTGACAACCGTTCTGTTAGATAGCTGTGTTTTGGATTTAGAAGCAGATATTTCCCTGTGCTTACTGCTGTTTCTTCCATATGCCGGTAATGGGCTGAAAACGCCTTTTTTGGGACTCTGCAGAGAAAGTGTTTGCAGACTGCTGAATCCACACACGAGTTTAACTCTGGAAGTTGAGTGCACACATTGACAACCGTTCTGTTAGATAGCTGCGTTTTGGATTTAGAAGCATATATTTCCCTGTGCTTCCTGCTGTTTCTTCCATATGCTGGTAATGGGCTGAAAACGCCTGTTTTGGGACTCTGCAGAGAAAGTGTTTGCAGACTGCTGAATCCACACACGGGTTTAACTCTGGAAGTTGAGTGCACACATTGACAACCGTTCTGTTAGATAGCTGCGTTTTGGATTTAGAAGCAGATATTTCCCTGTGCTTACTGCTGTTTCTTCCATATGCCGGTAAAGGGCTGAAAACGCCTGTTTTGGGACTCTGCAGAGAAAGTGTTTGCAGACTGCTGAATCAACACACGGGTTTAACTCCGGAAGTTGAGTGCACACATTGACAACCGTTCTGTTAGATAGCTGCGTTTTGGATTTAGAAGCAGATATTTCCCTGTGCTTACTGCTGTTTCTTCCATATGCCGGTAATGGGCTGAAAACGCCTGTTTTGGGACTCTGCAGAGAAAGTGCTTGCAGACTGCTGAATCCACACACGGGTTTAACTCTGGAAGTTGAGTGCACACATTGACAACCGTTCTGTTAGATAGCTGCGTTTTGGATTTAGAAGCAGATATTTCCCTGTGCTTACTGCTGTTTCTTCCATATGCCGGTAATGGGCTGAAAACGCCTGTTTTGGGACTCTGCAGAGAAAGTGCTTGCAGACTGCTGAATCCACACACGGGTTTAACTCCGGAAGTTGAGTGCACACATTGACAACCGTTCTGTTAGATAGCTGCGTTTTGGATTTAGAAGCAGATATTTCCCTGGGCTTACTGCTGTTTCTTCCATATGCCGGTAATGGGCCGAAAACGCCTGTTTTGGGACTCTGCAGAGAAGGTGTTTGCAGACTGCTGAATCCACACACGGGTTTAACTCTGGAAGTTGAGTGCACACATTGACAACCGTTCTGTTAGATAGCTGCGTTTTGGAATTAGAAGCAGATATTTCCCTGTGCTTACTGCTGTTTCTTCCATATGCCGGTAATGGGCTGAAAACGCCTGTTTTGGGACTCTGCAGAGAAAGTGTTTGCAGACTGCTGAATCCACACACGGGTTTAACTCTGGAAGTTGAGTGCACACATTGACAACCGTTCTGTTAGATAGCTGCGTTTTGGATTTAGAAGCAGATATTTCCCTGTGCTTCCTGTTGTTTCTTCCATATGCCGGTAATGGGCTGAAAACGCCTGTTTTGGGACTCTGCAGAGAAAGTGTTTGCAGACTGCTGAATCCACACACGGGTTTAACTCTGGAAGTTGAGTGCACACATTGACAACCGTTCTGTTAGATAGCTGCGTTTTGGATTTAGAAGCAGATATTTCCCTGTGCTGACTGCTGTTTCTTCCATATGCCGGTAATGGGCTGAAAACGCCTGTTTTGGGACTCTGCAGAGAAAGTGTTTGCAGACTGCTGAATCCACACACGGGTTTAACTCTGGAAGTTGAGTGCACACATTGACAACCGTTCTGTTAGATAGCTGCGTTTTGGATTTAGAAGCAGATATTTCCCTGTGCTTACTGCTGTTTCTTCCATATGCCGGTAATGGGCTGAAAACGCCTGTTTTGGGACTCTGCAGAGAAAGTGTTTGCAGACTGCTGAATCCACACACGGGTTTAACTCTGGAAGTTGAGTGCACACATTGACAACCGTTCTGTTAGATAGCTGTGTTTTGGATTTAGAAGCAGATATTTCCCTGTGCTGACTGCTGTTTCTTCCCTTTGACGGTAATGGGCTGAAAACGCCTGTTTTGGGACTCTGCAGAGAAAGTGTTTGCAGACTGCTGAATCCACACACGGGTTTAACTCTGGAAGTTGAGTGCACACATTGACAACCGTTCTGTTAGATAGCTGCGTTTTGGATTAAAAGCAGATATTTCCCTGTGCTTACTGCTGTTTCTTCCATATGCCGGTAATGGGCTGAAAACGCCTGTTTTGGGACTCTGCAGAGAAAGTGTTTGCAGACTGCTGAATCCACACACGGGTTTAACTCCGGAAGTTGAGTGCACACATTGACAACCGTTCTGTTAGATAGCTGCGTTTTGGATTTAGAAGCAGATATTTCCCTGTGCTTACTGCTGTTTCTTCCATATGCCGGTAATGGGCTGAAAACGCCTGTTTTGGGACTCTGCAGAGAAAGTGTTTGCAGACTGCTGAATCCACACACGGGTTTAACTCTGGAAGTTGAGTGCACACCTTGACAACCGTTCTGTTAGATAGCTGCGTTTTGGATTTAGAAGCAGATATTTCCCTGTGCTTACTGCTGTTTCTTCCATATGCCGGTAATGGGTTGAAAACGCCTGTTTTGGGACTCTGCAGAGAAAGTGCTTGCAGACTGCTGAATCCACTCACGGGTTTAACTCTGGAAGTTGAGTGCACACATTGACAACCGTTCTGTTAGATAGCTGCGTTTTGGATTTAGAAGCAGATATTTCCCTGTGCTTACTGCTGTTTCTTCCATATGCCGGTAATGGGCTGAAAACGCCTGTTTTGGGACTCTGCAGAGAAAGTGTTTGCAGACTGCTGAATCCACACACGGGTTTAACTCCGGAAGTTGAGTGCACACATTGACAACCGTTCTGTTAGATAGCTGCGTTTTGGATTTAGAAGCAGATATTTCCCTGGGCTTACTGCTGTTTCTTCCATATGCCGGTAATGGGCCGAAAACGCCTGTTTTGGGATTCTGCAGAGAAGGTGTTTGCAGACTGCTGAATCCACACACGGGTTTAACTCTGGAAGTTGAGTGCACACATTGACAACCGTTCTGTTAGATAGCTGCGTTTTGGAATTAGAAGCAGATATTTCCCTGTGCTTACTGCTGTTTCTTCCATATGCCGGTAATGGGCTGAAAACGCCTGTTTTGGGACTCTGCAGAGAAAGTGTTTGCAGACTGCTGAATCCACACACGGGTTTAACTCTGGAAGTTGAGTGCACACATTGACAACCGTTCTGTTAGATAGCTGCGTTTTGGATTTAGAAGCAGATATTTCCCTGTGCTTCCTGTTGTTTCTTCCATATGCCGGTAATGGGCTGAAAACGCCTGTTTTGGGACTCTGCAGAGAAAGTGTTTGCAGACTGCTGAATCCACACACGGGTTTAACTCTGGAAGTTGAGTGCACACATTGACAACCGTTCTGTTAGATAGCTGCGTTTTGGATTTAGAAGCAGATATTTCCCTGTGCTGACTGCTGTTTCTTCCATATGCCGGTAATGGGCTGAAAACGCCTGTTTTGGGACTCTGCAGAGAAAGTGTTTGCAGACTGCTGAATCCACACACGGGTTTAACTCCGGAAGTTGAGTGCACACATTGACAACCGTTCTGTTAGATAGCTGCGTTTTGGATTTAGAAGCAGATATTTCCCTGTGCTTACTGCTGTTTCTTCCATATGCCGGTAATGGGCTGAAAAGGCCTGTTTTGGGACTCTGCAGAGAAAGTGTTTGCAGACTGCTGAATCCACACACGGGTTTAACTCTGGAAGTTGAGTGCACACATTGACAACCGTTCTGTTAGATAGCTGTGTTTTGGATTTAGAAGCAGATATTTCCCTGTGCTGACTGCTGTTTCTTCCCTATGACGGTAATGGGCTGAAAACGCCTGTTTTGGGACTCTGCAGAGAAAGTGTTTGCAGACTGCTGAATCCACACACGGGTTTAACTCTGGAAGTTGAGTGCACACATTGACAACCGTTCTGTTAGATAGCTGCGTTTTGGATTTAGAAGCAGATATTTCCCTGTGCTGACTGCTGTTTCTTCCATATGCCGGTAATGGGCTGAAAACGCCTGTTTTGGGACTCTGCAGAGAAAGTGTTTGCAGACTGCTGAATCCACACACGGGTTTAACTCTGGAAGTTGAGTGCACACATTGACAACCGTTCCATTAGATAGCTGCGTTTTGGATTTAGAAGCAGATATTTCCCTGTGCTTACTGCTGTTTCTTCCATATGCCGGTAAAGGGCTGAAAACGCCTGTTTTGGGACTCTGCAGAGAAAGTGTTTGCAGACTGCTGAATCCACACACGGGTTTAACTCTGGAAGTTGAGTGCACACAGTGACAACCGTTCTGTTAGATAGCTGCGTTTTGGATTTAGAAGCAGATATTTCCCTGGGCTTACTGCTGTTTCTTCCATATGCCGGTAATGGGCTGAAAACGCCTGTTTTGGGACTCTGCAGAGAAAGTGTTTGCAGACTGCTGAATCCACACACGGGTTTAACTCTGGAAGTTGAGTGCACACATTGACAACCGTTCTGTTAGATAGCTGCGTTTTGGATTTAGAAGCAGATATTTCCCTGTGCTTACTGCTGTTTCTTCCATATGCCGGTAATGGGCTGAAAACGCCTGTTTTGGGACCCTGCAGAGAAAGTGTTTGCAGACTGCTGAATCCACACACGGGTTTAACTCTGGAAGTTGAGTGCACACATTGACAACCGTTCTGTTAGATAGCTGCGTTTTGGATTTAGAAGCAGATATTTCCCTGTGCTTACTGCTGTTTCTTCCATATGCCGGTAATGGGCTGAAAACGCCTGTTTTGGGACTCTGCAGAGAAAGTGTTTGCAGACTGCTGAATCCACACACGGGTTTAACTCTGGAAGTTGAGTGCACACATTGACAACCGTTCTGTTAGATAGCTGCGTTTTGGATTTAGAAGCATATATTTCCCTGTGCTTCCTGCTGTTTCTTCCATATGCTGGTAATGGGCTGAAAACGCCTGTTTTGGGACTCTGCAGAGAAAGTGTTTGCAGACTGCTGAATCCACACACGGGTTTAACTCTGGAAGTTGAGTGCACACATTGACAACCGTTCTGTTAGATAGCTGCGTTTTGGATTTAGAAGCAGATATTTCCCTGTGCTTACTGCTGTTTCTTCCATATGCCGGTAATGGGCTGAAAATGCCTGTTTTGGGACTCTGCAGAGAAAGTGTTTGCAGACTGCTGAATCAACACACGGGTTTAACTCCGGAAGTTGAGTGCACACATTGACAGCCGTTCTGTTAGATAGCTGTGTTTTGGATTTAGAAGCAGATATTTCCCTGTGCTGACTGCTGTTTCTTCCATATGACGGTAATGGGCTGAAAACGCCTGTCTGGGGACTCTGCAGAGAAAGTGTTTGCAGACTGCTGAATCCACACACGGGTTTAACTCTGGAAGTTGAGTGCACACATTGACAACCGTTCTGTTAGATAGCTGCGTTTTGGATTTAGAAGCAGATATTTCCCTGTGCTTACTGCTGTTTCTTCCATAGGCCGGTAATGGGCTGAAAACGCCTGTTTTGGGACTCTGCAGAGAAAGTGCTTGCAGACTGCTGAATCCACACACGGGTTTAACTCTGGAAGTTGAGTGCACACATTGACAACCGTTCTGTTAGATAGCTGCGTTTTGGATTTAGAAGCAGATATTTCCCTGTGCTTACTGCTGTTTCTTCCATATGCCGGTAATGGGCTGAAAACGCCTGTTTTGGGACTCTGCAGAGAAAGTGCTTGCAGACTGCTGAATCCACACACGGGTTTAACTCCGCAAGTTGAGTGCACACATTGACAACCGTTCTGTTAGATAGCTGCGTTTTGGATTTAGAAGCAGATATTTCCCTGTGCTTACTGCTGTTTCTTCCATATGCCGGTAATGGGCCGAAAACGCCTGTTTTGGGACTCTGCAGAGAAGGTGTTTGCAGACTGCTGAATCCACACACGGGTTTAACTCTGGAAGTTGAGTGCACACATTGACAACCGTTCTGTTAGATAGCTGCGTTTTGGAATTAGAAGCAGATATTTCCCTGTGCTTACTGCTGTTTCTTCCATATGCCGGTAATGGGCTGAAAACGCCTGTTTTGGGACTCTGCAGAGAAAGTGTTTGCAGACTGCTGAATCCGCACACGGGTTTAACTCTGGAAGTTGAGTGCACACATTGACAACCGTTCTGTTAGATAGCTGCGTTTTGGATTTAGAAGCAGATATTTCCCTGTGCTTCCTGTTGTATCTTCCATATGCCGGTAATGGGCTGAAAACGCCTGTTTTGGGACTCTGCAGAGAAAGTGTTTGCAGACTGCTGAATCCACACACGGGTTTAACTCTGGAAGTTGAGTGCACACATTGACAACCGTTCTGTTAGATAGCTGCGTTTTGGATTTAGAAGCAGATATTTCCCTGTGCTGACTGCTGTTTCTTCCATATGCCGGTAATGGGCTGAAAACGCCTGTTTTGGGACTCTGCAGAGAAAGTGTTTGCAGACTGCTGAATCCACACACGGGTTTAACTCTGGAAGTTGAGTGCACACATTGACAACCGTTCTGTTAGATAGCTGCGTTTTGGATTTAGAAGCAGATATTTCCCTGTGCTGACTGCTGTTTCTTCCATATGCCGGTAATGGGCTGAAAACGCCTGTTTTGGGACTCTGCAGAGAAAGTGTTTGCAGACTGCTGAATCCACACACGGGTTTAACTCTGGAAGTTGAGTGCACACATTGACAACCGTTCTGTTAGATAGCTGTGTTTTGGATTTAGAAGCAGATATTTCCCTGTGCTGACTGCTGTTTCTTCCCTTTGACGGTAATGGGCTGAAAACGCCTGTTTTGGGACTCTGCAGAGAAAGTGTTTGCAGACTGCTGAATCCACACACGGGTTTAACTCTGGAAGTTGAGTGCACACATTGACAACCGTTCTGTTAGATAGCTGCGTTTTGGATTTAGAAGCAGATATTTCCCTGTGCTGACTGCTGTTTCTTCCATATGCCGGTAATGGGCTGAAAACGCCTGTTTTGGGACTCTGCAGAGAAAGTGTTTGCAGACTGCTGAATCCACACACGGGTTTAGCTCTGGAAGTTGAGTGCACACATTGACAACCGTTCTGTTAGATAGCTGCGTTTTGGATTTAGAAGCAGATATTTCCCTGTGCTTACTGCTGTTTCTTCCATATGCCGGTAATGGGCTGAAAACGCCTGTTTTGGGACTCTGCAGAGAAAGTGTTTGCAGACTGCTGAATCCACACACGGGTTTAACTCTGGAAGTTGAGTGCACACATTGACAACCGTTCTGTTAGATAGCTGCGTTTTGGATTTAGAAGCAGATATTTCCCTGTGCTGACTGCTGTTTCTTCCATATGCCGGTAATGGGCTGAAAACGCCTGTTTTGGGACTCTGCAGAGAAAGTGTTTGCAGACTGCTGAATCCACACACGGGTTTAACTCTGGAAGTTGAGTGCACACATTGACAACCGTTCTGTTAGATAGCTGCGTTTTGGATTTAGAAGCAGATATTTCCCTGTGCTTACTGCTGTTTCTTCCACATGCCGGTAATGGGCTGAAAAGGCCTGTTTTGGGACTCTGAAGAGAAAGTGTTTGCAGACTGCAGAATCCACACACGGGTTTAACTCTGGAAGTTGAGTGCACACATTGACAACCGTTCTGTTAGATAGCTGCGTTTTGGATTAGGAAGCATATATTTCCCTGTGCTTCCTGCTGTTTCTTCCATATGCTGGTAATGGGCTGAAAACGCCTGTTTTGGGACTCTGCAGAGAAAGTGTTTGCAGACTGCTGAATCCACACACGGGTTTAACTCTGGAAGTTGAGTGCACACATTGACAACCGTTCTGTTAGATAGCTGCGTTTTGGATTTAGAAGCAGATATTTCCCTGTGCTTACTGCTGTTTCTTCCATATGCCGGTAAAGGGCTGAAAACGCCTGTTTTGGGACTCTGCAGAGAAAGTGTTTGCAGACTGCTGAATCAACACACGGGTTTAACTCCGGAAGTTGAGTGCACACATTGACAACCGTTCTGTTAGATAGCTGCGTTTTGGATTTAGAAGCAGATATTTCCCTGTGCTTACTGCTGTTTCTTCCATATGCCGGTAATGGGCTGAAAACGCCTGTCTTGGGACTCTGCAGAGAAAGTGTTTGCAGACTGCTGAATCCACACACGGGTTTAACTCTGGAAGTTGAGTGCACACATTGACAACCGTTCTGTTAGATAGCTGTGTTTTGGATTTAGAAGCAGATATTTCCCTGTGCTGACTGCTGTTTCTTCTATAAGACGGTAATGGGCTGAAAACGCCTGTTTTGGGACTCTGCAGAGAAAGTGTTTGCAGACTGCTGAATCCACACACGGGTTTAACTCTGGAAGTTGAGTGCACACATTGACAACCGTTCTGTTAGATAGCTGCGTTTTGGATTTAGAAGCAGATATTTCCCTGTGCTGACTGCTGTTTCTTCCATATGCCGGTAATGGGCTGAAAACGCCTGTTTTGGGACTCTGCAGAGAAAGTGCTTGCAGACTGCTGAATCCACACACGGGTTTAACTCTGGAAGTTGAGTGCACACATTGACAACCGTTCTGTTAGATAGCTGCGTTTTGGATTTAGAAGCAGATATTTCCCTGTGCTTACTGCTGTTTCTTCCATATGCCGGTAATGGGCTGAAAACGCCTGTTTTGGGACTCTGCAGAGAAAGTGTTTGCAGACTGCTGAATCCACACACGGGTTTAACTACGGAAGTTGAGTGCACACATTGACAACCGTTCTGTTAGATAGCTGCGTTTTGGATTTAGAAGCAGATATTTCCCTGGGCTTACTGCTGTTTCTTCCATATGCCGGTAATGGGCCGAAAACGCCTGTTTTGGGATTGTGCAGAGAAGGTGTTTGCAGACTGCTGAATCCACACACGGGTTTAACTCTGGAAGTTGAGTGCACACATTGACAACCGTTCTGTTAGATAGCTGCGTTTTGGAATTAGAAGCAGATATTTCCCTGTGCTTACTGCTGTTTCTTCCATATGCCGGTAATGGGCTGAAAACGCCTGTTTTGGGACTCTGCAGAGAAAGTGTTTGCAGACTGCTGAATCCACACACGGGTTTAACTCTGGAAGTTGAGTGCACACATTGACAACCGTTCTGTTAGATAGCTGCGTTTTGGATTTAGAAGCAGATATTTCCCTGTGCTTCCTGTTGTTTCTTCCATATGCCGGTAATGGGCTGAAAACGCCTGTTTTGGGACTCTGCAGAGAAAGTGTTTGCAGACTGCTGAATCCACACACGGGTTTAACTCTGGAAGTTGAGTGCACACATTGACAACCGTTCTGTTAGATAGCTGCGTTTTGGATTTAGAAGCAGATATTTCCCTGTGCTGAATGCTGTTTCTTCCATATGCCGGTAATGGGCTGAAAACGCCTGTTTTGGGACTCTGCAGAGAAAGTGTTTGCAGACTGCTGAATCCACACACGGGTTTAACTCTGGAAGTTGAGTGCAGACATTGACAACCGTTCTGTTAGATAGCTGCGTTTTGGATTTAGAAGCAGATATTTCCCTGTGCTTACTGCTGTTTCTTCCATATGCCGGTAATGGGCTGAAAACGCCTGTTTTGGGACTCTGCAGAGAAAGTGTTTGCAGACTGCTGAATCCACACACGGGTTTAACTCTGGAAGTTGAGTGCACACATTGACAACCGTTCTGTTAGATAGCTGTGTTTTGGATTTAGAAGCAGATATTTCCCTGTGCTGACTGCTGTTTCTTCCCTTTGACGGTAATGGGCTGAAAACGCCTGTTTTGGGACTCTGCAGAGAAAGTGTTTGCAGACTGCTGAATCCACACACGGGTTTAACTCTGGAAGTTGAGTGCACACATTGACAACCGTTCTGTTAGATAGCTGCGTTTTGGATTTAGAAGCATATATTTCCCTGTGCTTACTGCTGTTTCTTCCATATGCCGGTAATGGGCTGAAAACGCCTGTTTTGGGACTCTGCAGAGAAAGTGTTTGCAGACTGCTGAATCCACACACGGGTTTAACTCTGGAAGTTGAGTGCACACATTGACAACCGTTCCATTAGATAGCTGCGTTTTGGATTTAGAAGCAGATATTTCCCTGTGCTTACTGCTGTTTCTTCCATATGCCGGTAAAGGGCTGAAAACGCCTGTTTTGGGACTCTGCAGAGAAAGTGTTTGCAGACTGCTGAATCCACACACGGGTTTAACTCTGGAAGTTGAGTGCACACATTGACAACCGTTCTGTTAGATAGCTGCGTTTTGGATTTAGAAGCAGATATTTCCCTGGGCTTACTGCTGTTTCTTCCATATGCCGGTAATGGGCTGAAAACGCCTGTTTTGGGACTCTGCAGAGAAAGTGTTTGCAGACTGCTGAATCCACACACGGGTTTAACTCTGGAAGTTGAGTGCACACATTGACAACCGTTCTGTTAGATAGCTGCGTTTTGGATTTAGAAGCAGATATTTCCCTGTGCTTACTGCTGTTTCTTCCATATGCCGGTAATGGGCTGAAAACGCCTGTTTTGGGACCCTGCAGAGAAAGTGTTTGCAGACTGCTGAATCCACACACGGGTTTAACTCTGGAAGTTGAGTGCACACATTGACAACCGTTCCGTTAGATAGCTGCGTTTTGGATTTAGAAGCAGATATTTCCCTGTGCTTACTGCTGTTTCTTCCATATGCCTGTAATGGGCTGAAAACGCCTGTTTTGGGACTCTGCAGAGAAAGTGTTTGCAGACTGCTGAATCCACACACGGGTTTAACTCTGGAAGTTGAGTGCACACATTGACAGCCGTTCTGTTAGATAGCTGTGTTTTGGATTTAGAAGCAGATATTTCCCTGTGTTGACTGTTGTTTCTTCCATATGCCGGTAATGGGCTGAAAACGCCTGTTTTGGGACTCTGCAGAGAAAGTGTTTGCAGACTGCTGAATCCACACACGGGTTTAACTCTGGAAGTTGAGTGCACACATTGACAACCGTTCTGTTAGATAGCTGCGTTTTGGATTTAGAAGCAGATATTTCCCTGTGCTTACTGCTGTTTCTTCCATATGCCGGTAATGGGCTGAAAACGCCTGTTTTGGGACTCTGCAGAGAAAGTGTTTGCAGACTGCTGAATCCACACACGGGTTTAACTCTGGAAGTTGAGTGCACACATTGACAACCGTTCTGTTAGATAGCTGCGTTTTGGATTTAGAAGCAGATATTTCCCTGTGCTTACTGCTGTTTCTTCCATATGCCGGTAATGGGCTGAAAACGCCTGTTTTGGGACTCTGCAGAGAAAGTGTTTGCAGACTGCTGAATCAACACACAGGTTTAACTCCGGAAGTTGAGTGCACACATTGACAACCGTTCTGTTAGATAGCTGCGTTTTGGATTTAGAAGCAGATATTTCCCTGTGCTTACTGCTGTTTCTTCCATATGCCGGTAATGGGCTGAAAACGCCTGTTTTGGGACTCTGCAGAGAAGATGTTTGCAGACTGCTGAATCCACACACGGGTTTAACTCTGGAAGTTGAGTGCACACATTGACAACCGTTCTGTTAGATAGCTGCGTTTTGGATTTAGAAGCAGATATTTCCCTGTGCTTACTGCTGTTTCTTCCATATGCCGGTAATGGGCTGAAAACGCCTGTTTTGGGACTCTGCAGAGAAAGTGTTTGCAGACTGCTGAATCCACACACGGGTTTAACTCTGGAAGTTGAGTGCACACATTGACAACCGTTCTGTTAGATAGCTGCGTTTTGGATTTAGAAGCAGATATTTCCCTGTGATGACTGCTGTTTCTTCCATATGCCGGTAATGGGCTGAAAACGCCTGTTTTGGGACTCTGCAGAGAAAGTGTTTGCAGACTGCTGAATCCACACACGGGTTTAACTCTGGAAGTTGAGTGCACACATTGACAACCGTTCTGTTAGATAGCTGCGTTTTGGATTTAGAAGCAGATATTTCCCTGTGCTGACTGCTGTTTCTTCCATATGCCGGTAATGGGCTGAAAACGCCTGTTTTGGGACCCTGCAGAGAAAGTGTTTGCAGACTGCTGAATCCACACACGGGTTTAACTCTGGAAGTTGAGTGCACACATTGACAACCGTTCTGTTAGATCGCTGCGTTTTGGATTTAGAAGCAGATATTTCCCTGTGCTTACTGCTGTTTCTTCCATATGCCGGTAATGGGCTGAAAACGCCTGTTTTGGGACTCTGCAGAGAAAGTGTTTGCAGACTGCTGAATCCACACACGGGTTTAACTCTGGAAGTTGAGTGCACACATTGACAACCGTTCTGTTAGATAGCTGTGTTTTGGATTTAGAAGCAGATATTTCCCTGTGCTGACTGCTGTTTCTTCCATATGACGGTAATGGGCTGAAAACGCCTGTTTTGGGACTCTGCAGAGAAAGTGTTTGCAGACTGCTGAATCCACACACGGGTTTAACTCTGGAAGTTGAGTGCACACATTGACAACCGTTCTGTTAGATAGCTGCGTTTTGGATTTAGAAGCAGATATTTCCCTGTGCTTACTGCTGTTTCTTCCATATGCCGGTAATGGGCTGAAAAGGCCTGTTTTGGGACTCTGAAGAGAAAGTGTTTGCAGACTGCTGAATCCACACAGGGGTTTAACTCTGGAAGTTGAGTGCACACATTGACAACCGTTCTGTTAGATAGCTGCGTTTTGGATTTAGAAGCAGATATTTCCCTGTGCTTACTGCTGTTTCTTCCATATGCCGGTAATGGGCTGAAAACGCCTGTTTTGGGACTCTGCAGAGAAAGTGTTTGCAGACTGCTGAATCCACACACGGGTTTAACTCTGGATGTTGAGTGCACACATTGACAACCGTTCTGTTAGATAGCTGCGTTTTGGATTTAGAAGCAGATATTTCCCTGTGCTTACTGCTGTTTCTTCCATATGCAGGTAATGGGCTGAAAACGCCTGTTTTGGGACTCTGCAGAGAAAGTGTTTGCAGACTGCTGAATCCACACACGGGTTTAACTCTGGAAGTTGAGTGCACACATTGACAACCGTTCTGTTAGATAGCTGCGTTTTGGATTTAGAAGCAGATATTTCCCTGTGCTTACTGCTGTTTCTTCCATATGCCGGTAATGGGCTGAAAACGCCTGTTTTGGGACCCTGCAGAGAAAGTGCTTGCAGACTGCTGAATCCACACACGGGTTTAACTCCGGAAGTTGAGTGCACACATTGACAACCGTTCTGTTAGATAGCTGCGTTTTGGATTTAGAAGCAGATATTTCCCTGGGCTTACTGCTGTTTCTTCCATATGCCGGTAATGGGCCGAAAACGCCTGTTTTGGGACTCTGCAGAGAAGGTGTTTGCAGACTGCTGAATCCACACACGGGTTTAACTCTGGAAGTTGAGTGCACACATTGACAACCGTTCTGTTAGATAGCTGCGTTTTGGATTTAGAAGCAGATATTTCCCTGTGCTTACTGCTGTTTCTTCCATATGCCGGTAATGGGCTGAAAACGCCTGTTTTGGGACTCTGCAGAGAAAGTGTTTGCAGACTGCTGAATCCACACACGGGTTTAACTCTGGAAGTTGAGTGCACACATTGACAACCGTTCTGTTAGATAGCTGCGTTTTGGATTTAGAAGCAGATATTTCCCTGTGCTTACTGCTGTTTCTTCCATATGCCGGTAATGGGCTGAAAACGCCTGTTTTGGGACTCTGCAGAGAAAGTGTTTGCAGACTGCTGAATCCACATACGGGTTTAACTCTGGAAGTTGAGTGCACACATTGACAACCGTTCTGTTAGATAGCTGCGTTTTGGATTTAGAAGCAGATATTTCCCTGTGCTGACTGCTGTTTCTTCCATATGCCGGTAATGGGCTGAAAACGCATGTTTTGGGACTCTGCAGAGAAAGTGTTTGCAGACTGCTGAATCCACACACGGGTTTAACTCTGGAAGTTGAGTGCACACATTGACAACCGTTCTGTTAGATAGCTGCGTTTTGGATTTAGAAGCAGATATTTCCCTGTGCTTACTGCTGTTTCTTCCATATGCCGGTAATGGGCTGAAAACGCCTGTTTTGGGACTCTGCAGAGAAAGTGTTTGCAGACTGCTGAATCCACACACGGGTTTAACTCTGGAAGTTGAGTGCACACATTGACAACCGTTCTGTTAGATAGCTGCGTTTTGGGTTTAGAAGCAGATATTTCCCTGTGCTTACTGCTGTTTCTTCCATATGCCGGTAATGGGCTGAAAACGCCTGCTTTGAGACTCTGCAGAGAAAGTGTTTCCAGACTGCTGAATCCACACACGGGTTTAACTCTGGAAGTTGAGTGCACACATTGACAACCGTTCTGTTAGATAGCTGCGTTTTGGAATTAGAAGCAGATATTTCCCTGTGCTTACTGCTGTTTCTTCCATATGCCGGTAATGGGCTGAAAACGCCTGTTTTGGGACTCTGCAGAGAAAGTGCTTGCAGACTGCTGAATCCACACACGGGTTTAACTCTGGAAGTTGAGTGCACACATTGACAACCGTTCTGTTAGATAGCTGCGTTTTGGATTTAGAAGCAGATATTTCCCTGTGCTTACTGCTGTTTCTTCCATATGCCGGTAATGGGCTGAAAACGCCTGTTTTGGGACTCTGCAGAGAAAGTGCTTGCAGACTGCTGAATCCACACACGGGTTTAACTCCGCAAGTTGAGTGCACACATTGACAACCGTTCTGTTAGATAGCTGCGTTTTGGATTTAGAAGCAGATATTTCCCTGGGCTTACTGCTGTTTCTTCCATATGCCGGTAATGGGCCGAAAACGCCTGTTTTGGGACTCTGCAGAGAAGGTGTTTGCAGACTGCTGAATCCACACACGGGTTTAACTCTGGAAGTTGAGTGCACACATTGACAACCGTTCTGTTAGATAGCTGCGTTTTGGAATTAGAAGCAGATATTTCCCTGTGCTTACTGCTGTTTCTTCCATATGCCGGTAATGGGCTGAAAACGCCTGTTTTGGGACTCTGCAGAGAAAGTGTTTGCAGACTGCTGAATCTACACACGGGTTTAACTCTGGAAGTTGAGTGCACACATTGACAACCGTTCTGTTAGATAGCTGCGTTTTGGATTTAGAAGCAGATATTTCCCTGTGCTTCCTGTTGTATCTTCCATATGCCGGTAATGGGCTGAAAACGCCTGTTTTGGGACTCTGCAGAGAAAGTGTTTGCAGACTGCTGAATCCACACACGGGTTTAACTCTGGAAGTTGAGTGCACACATTGACAACCGTTCTGTTAGATAGCTGCGTTTTGGATTTAGAAGCAGATATTTCCCTGTGCTGACTGCTGTTTCTTCCATATGCCGGTAATGGGCTGAAAACGCCTGTTTTGGGACTCTGCAGAGAAAGTGTTTGCAGACTGCTGAATCCACACACGGGTTTAACTCTGGAAGTTGAGTGCACACATTGACAACCGTTCTGTTAGATAGCTGCGTTTTGGATTTAGAAGCAGATATTTCCCTGTGCTTACTGCTGTTTCTTCCATATGCCGGTAATGGGCTGAAAACGCCTGTTTTGGGACTCTGCAGAGAAAGTGTTTGCAGACTGCTGAATCCACACACGGGTTTAACTCTGGAAGTTGAGTGCACACATTGACAACCGTTCTGTTAGATAGCTGTGTTTTGGATTTAGAAGCAGATATTTCCCTGTGCTGACTGCTGTTTCTTCCCTTTGACGGTAATGGGCTGAAAACGCCTGTTTTGGGACTCTGCAGAGAAAGTGTTTGCAGACTGCTGAATCCACACACGGGTTTAACTCTGGAAGTTGAGTGCACACATTGACAACCGTTCTGTTAGATAGCTGCGTTTTGGATTTAGAAGCATATATTTCCCTGTGCTGACTGCTGTTTCTTCCATATGCCGGTAATGGGCTGAAAACGCCTGTTTTGGGACTCTGCAGAGAAAGTGTTTGCAGACTGCTGAATCCACACACGGGTTTAACTCTGGAAGTTGAGTGCACACATTGACAACCGTTCCATTAGATAGCTGCGTTTTGGATTTAGAAGCAGATATTTCCCTGTGCTTACTGCTGTTTCTTCCATATGCCGGTAAAGGGCTGAAAACGCCTGTTTTGGGACTCTGCAGAGAAAGTGTTTGCAGACTGCTGAATCCACACACGGGTTTAACTCTGGAAGTTGAGTGCACACATTGACAACCGTTCTGTTAGATAGCTGCGTTTTGGATTTAGAAGCAGATATTTCCCTGGGCTTACTGCTGTTTCTTCCATATGCCGGTAATGGGCTGAAAACGCCTGTTTTGGGACTCTGCAGAGAAAGTGTTTGCAGACTGCTGAATCCACACACGGGTTTAACTCTGGAAGTTGAGTGCACACATTGACAACCGTTCTGTTAGATAGCTGCGTTTTGGATTTAGAAGCAGATATTTCCCTGTGCTTACTGCTGTTTCTTCCATATGCCGGTAATGGGCTGAAAACGCCTGTTTTGGGACCCTGCAGAGAAAGTGTTTGCAGACTGCTGAATCCACACACGGGTTTAACTCTGGAAGTTGAGTGCACACATTGACAACCGTTCTGTTAGATAGCTGCGTTTTGGATTTAGAAGCAGATATTTCCCTGTGCTTCCTGTTGTATCTTCCATATGCCGGTAATGGGCTGAAAACGCCTGTTTTGGGACTCTGCAGAGAAAGTGTTTGCAGACTGCTGAATCCACACACGGGTTTAACTCTGGAAGTTGAGTGCACACATTGACAACCGTTCTGTTAGATAGCTGCGTTTTGGATTTAGAAGCAGATATTTCCCTGTGCTGACTGCTGTTTCTTCCATATGCCGGTAATGGGCTGAAAACGCCTGTTTTGGGACTCTGCAGAGAAAGTGTTTGCAGACTGCTGCATCCACACACGGGTTTAACTCTGGAAGTTGAGTGCACACATTGACAACCGTTCTGTTAGATAGCTGCGTTTTGGATTTAGAAGCAGATATTTCCCTGTGCTTACTGCTGTTTCTTCCATATGCCGGTAATGGGCTGAAAACGCCTGTTTTGGGACTCTGCAGAGAAAGTGTTTGCAGACTGCTGAATCCACACACGGGTTTAACTCTGGAAGTTGAGTGCACACATTGACAACCGTTCTGTTAGATAGCTGTGTTTTGGATTTAGAAGCAGATATTTCCCTGTGCTGACTGCTGTTTCTTCCCTTTGACGGTAATGGGCTGAAAACGCCTGTTTTGGGACTCTGCAGAGAAAGTGTTTGCAGACTGCTGAATCCACACACGGGTTTAACTCTGGAAGTTGAGTGCACACATTGACAACCGTTCTGTTAGATAGCTGCGTTTTGGATTTAGAAGCAGATATTTCCCTGTGCTGACTGCTGTTTCTTCCATATGCCGGTAATGGGCTGAAAACGCCTGTTTTGGGACTCTGCAGAGAAAGTGTTTGCAGACTGCTGAATCCACACACGGGTTTAACTCCGGAAGTTGAGTGCACACATTGACAACCGTTCTGTTAGATAGCTGCGTTTTGGATTTAGAAGCAGATATTTCCCTGTGCTTACTGCTGTTTCTTCCATATGCCGGTAATGGGCTGAAAACGCCTGTTTTGGGACTCTGCAGAGAAGATGTTTGCAGACTGCTGAATCCACACACGGGTTTAACTCTGGAAGTTGAGTGCACACATTGACAACCGTTCTGTTAGATAGCTGCGTTTTGGATTTAGAAGCAGATATTTCCCTGTGCTTACTGCTGTTTCTTCCATATGCCGGTAATGGGCTGAAAACGCCTGTTTTGGGACTCTGCAGAGAAAGTGTTTGCAGACTGCTGAATCCACACACGGGTTTAACTCTGGAAGTTGAGTGCACACATTGACAACCGTTCTGTTAGATAGCTGCGTTTTGGATTTAGAAGCAGATATTTCCCTGTGCTTACTGCTGTTTCTTCCATATGCCGGTAATGGGCTGAAAACGCCTGTTTTGGGACTCTGCAGAGAAAGTGTTTGCAGACTGCTGAATCCACACACGGGTTTAACTCTGGAAGTTGAGTGCACACATTGACAACCGTTCTGTTAGATAGCTGCGTTTTGGATTTAGAAGCAGATATTTCCCTGTGCTGACTGCTGTTTCTTCCATATGCCGGTAATGGGCTGAAAACGCCTGTTTTGGGACCCTGCAGAGAAAGTGTTTGCAGACTGCTGAATCCACACACGGGTTTAACTCTGGAAGTTGAGTGCACACATTGACAACCGTTCTGTTAGATCGCTGCGTTTTGGATTTAGAAGCAGATATTTCCCTGTGCTTACTGCTGTTTCTTCCATATGCCGGTAATGGGCTGAAAACGCCTGTTTTGGGACTCTGCAGAGAAAGTGTTTGCAGACTGCTGAATCCACACACGGGTTTAACTCTGGAAGTTGAGTGCACACATTGACAACCGTTCTGTTAGATAGCTGTGTTTTGGATTTAGAAGCAGATATTTCCCTGTGCTGACTGCTGTTTCTTCCATATGACGGTAATGGGCTGAAAACGCCTGTTTTGGGACTCTGCAGAGAAAGTGTTTGCAGACTGCTGAATCCACACACGGGTTTAACTCTGGAAGTTGAGTGCACACATTGACAACCGTTCTGTTAGATAGCTGCGTTTTGGATTTAGAAGCAGATATTTCCCTGTGCTTACTGCTGTTTCTTCCATATGCCGGTAATGGGCTGAAAAGGCCTGTTTTGGGACTCTGAAGAGAAAGTGTTTGCAGACTGCTGAATCCACACAGGGGTTTAACTCTGGAAGTTGAGTGCACACATTGACAACCGTTCTGTTAGATAGCTGCGTTTTGGATTTAGAAGCAGATATTTCCCTGTGCTTACTGCTGTTTCTTCCATATGCCGGTAATGGGCTGAAAACGCCTGTTTTGGGACTCTGCAGAGAAAGTGTTTGCAGACTGCTGAATCCACACACGGGTTTAACTCTGGATGTTGAGTGCACACATTGACAACCGTTCTGTTAGATAGCTGCGTTTTGGATTTAGAAGCAGATATTTCCCTGTGCTTACTGCTGTTTCTTCCATATGCAGGTAATGGGCTGAAAACGCCTGTTTTGGGACTCTGCAGAGAAAGTGTTTGCAGACTGCTGAATCCACACACGGGTTTAACTCTGGAAGTTGAGTGCACACATTGACAACCGTTCTGTTAGATAGCTGCGTTTTGGATTTAGAAGCAGATATTTCCCTGTGCTTACTGCTGTTTCTTCCATATGCCGGTAATGGGGTGAAAACGCCTGTTTTGGGACTCTGCAGAGAAAGTGTTTGCAGACTGCTGAATCCACACACGGGTTTAACTCTGGAAGTTGAGTGCACACATTGACAACCGTTCTGTTAGATAGCTGCGTTTTGGGTTTAGAAGCAGATATTTCCCTGTGCTTACTGCTGTTTCTTCCATATGCCGGTAATGGGCTGAAAACGCCTGTTTTGGGACTCTGCAGAGAAAGTGTTTGCAGACTGCTGAATCCACACACGGGTTTAACTCTGGAAGTTGAGTGCACACATTGACAACCGTTCTGTTAGATAGCTGCGTTTTGGATTTAGAAGCAGATATTTCCCTGTGCTTACTGCTGTTTCTTCCATATGCCGGTAATGGGCTGAAAACGCCTGTTTTGGGACTCTGCAGAGAAAGTGTTTGCAGACTGCTGAATCCACACACGGGTTTAACTCTGGAAGTTGAGTGCACACATTGACAACCGTTCTGTTAGATAGCTGCGTTTTGGATTTAGAAGCAGATATTTCCCTGTGCTGACTGCTGTTTCTTCCATATGCCGGTAATGGGCTGAAAACGCCTGTTTTGGGACCCTGCAGAGAAAGTGTTTGCAGACTGCTGAATCCACACACGGGTTTAACTCTGGAAGTTGAGTGCACACATTGACAACCGTTCTGTTAGATCGCTGCGTTTTGGATTTAGAAGCAGATATTTCCCTGTGCTTACTGCTGTTTCTTCCATATGCCGGTAATGGGCTGAAAACGCCTGTTTTGGGACTCTGCAGAGAAAGTGTTTGCAGACTGCTGAATCCACACACGGGTTTAACTCTGGAAGTTGAGTGCACACATTGACAACCGTTCTGTTAGATAGCTGTGTTTTGGATTTAGAAGCAGATATTTCCCTGTGCTGACTGCTGTTTCTTCCATATGACGGTAATGGGCTGAAAACGCCTGTTTTGGGACTCTGCAGAGAAAGTGTTTGCAGACTGCTGAATCCACACACGGGTTTAACTCTGGAAGTTGAGTGCACACATTGACAACCGTTCTGTTAGATAGCTGCGTTTTGGATTTAGAAGCAGATATTTCCCTGTGCTTACTGCTGTTTCTTCCATATGCCGGTAATGGGCTGAAAAGGCCTGTTTTGGGACTCTGAAGAGAAAGTGTTTGCAGACTGCTGAATCCACACAGGGGTTTAACTCTGGAAGTTGAGTGCACACATTGACAACCGTTCTGTTAGATAGCTGCGTTTTGGATTTAGAAGCAGATATTTCCCTGTGCTTACTGCTGTTTCTTCCATATGCCGGTAATGGGCTGAAAACGCCTGTTTTGGGACTCTGCAGAGAAAGTGTTTGCAGACTGCTGAATCCACACACGGGTTTAACTCTGGATGTTGAGTGCACACATTGACAACCGTTCTGTTAGATAGCTGCGTTTTGGATTTAGAAGCAGATATTTCCCTGTGCTTACTGCTGTTTCTTCCATATGCAGGTAATGGGCTGAAAACGCCTGTTTTGGGACTCTGCAGAGAAAGTGTTTGCAGACTGCTGAATCCACACACGGGTTTAACTCTGGAAGTTGAGTGCACACATTGACAACCGTTCTGTTAGATAGCTGCGTTTTGGATTTAGAAGCAGATATTTCCCTGTGCTTACTGCTGTTTCTTCCATATGCAGGTAATGGGCTGAAAACGCCTGTTTTGGGACTCTGCAGAGAAAGTGTTTGCAGACTGCTGAATCCACACACGGGTTTAACTCTGGAAGTTGAGTGCACACATTGACAACCGTTCTGTTAGATAGCTGCGTTTTGGATTTAGAAGCAGATATTTCCCTGTGCTTACTGCTGTTTCTTCCATATGCCGGTAATGGGGTGAAAACGCCTGTTTTGGGACTCTGCAGAGAAAGTGTTTGCAGACTGCTGAATCCACACACGGGTTTAACTCTGGAAGTTGAGTGCACACATTGACAACCGTTCTGTTAGATAGCTGCGTTTTGGATTTAGAAGTAGATATTTCCCTGTGCTTACTGCTGTTTCTTCCATATGCCGGTAATGGGCTGAAAATGCCTGTTTTGGGACTCTGCAGAGAAAGTGTTTGCAGACTGCTGAATCCACACACGGGTTTAACTCTGGAAGTTGAGTGCACACATTGACAACCGTTCTGTTAGATAGCTGCGTTTTGGATTTAGAAGCAGATATTTCCCTGTGCTTACTGCTGTTTCTTCCATATGCCGGTAATGGGCTGAAAACGCCTGTTTTGGGACCCTGCAGAGAAAGTGCTTGCAGACTGCTGAATCCACACACGGGTTTAACTCCGGAAGTTGAGTGCACACATTGACAACCGTTCTGTTAGATAGCTGCGTTTTGGATTTAGAAGCAGATATTTCCCTGGGCTTACTGCTGTTTCTTCCATATGCCGGTAATGGGCCGAAAACGCCTGTTTTGGGACTCTGCAGAGAAGGTGTTTGCAGACTGCTGAATCCACACACGGGTTTAACTCTGGAAGTTGAGTGCACACATTGACAACCGTTCTGTTAGATAGCTGCGTTTTGGATTTAGAAGCAGATATTTCCCTGTGCTTACTGCTGTTTCTTCCATATGCCGGTAATGGGCTGAAAACGCCTGTTTTGGGACTCTGCAGAGAAAGTGTTTGCAGACTGCTGAATCCACACACGGGTTTAACTCTGGAAGTTGAGTGCACACATTGACAACCGTTCTGTTAGATAGCTGCGTTTTGGATTTAGAAGCAGATATTTCCCTGTGCTTACTGCTGTTTCTTCCATATGCCGGTAATGGGCTGAAAACGCCTGTTTTGGGACTCTGCAGAGAAAGTGTTTGCAGACTGCTGAATCCACATACGGGTTTAACTCTGGAAGTTGAGTGCACACATTGACAACCGTTCTGTTAGATAGCTGCGTTTTGGATTTAGAAGCAGATATTTCCCTGTGCTGACTGCTGTTTCTTCCATATGCCGGTAATGGGCTGAAAACGCATGTTTTGGGACTCTGCAGAGAAAGTGTTTGCAGACTGCTGAATCCACACACGGGTTTAACTCTGGAAGTTGAGTGCACACATTGACAACCGTTCTGTTAGATAGCTGCGTTTTGGATTTAGAAGCAGATATTTCCCTGTGCTTACTGCTGTTTCTTCCATATGCCGGTAATGGGCTGAAAACGCCTGTTTTGGGACTCTGCAGAGAAAGTGTTTGCAGACTGCTGAATCCACACACGGGTTTAACTCTGGAAGTTGAGTGCACACATTGACAACCGTTCTGTTAGATAGCTGCGTTTTGGGTTTAGAAGCAGATATTTCCCTGTGCTTACTGCTGTTTCTTCCATATGCCGGTAATGGGCTGAAAACGCCTGCTTTGAGACTCTGCAGAGAAAGTGTTTCCAGACTGCTGAATCCACACACGGGTTTAACTCTGGAAGTTGAGTGCACACATTGACAACCGTTCTGTTAGATAGCTGCGTTTTGGAATTAGAAGCAGATATTTCCCTGTGCTTACTGCTGTTTCTTCCATATGCCGGTAATGGGCTGAAAACGCCTGTTTTGGGACTCTGCAGAGAAAGTGCTTGCAGACTGCTGAATCCACACACGGGTTTAACTCTGGAAGTTGAGTGCACACATTGACAACCGTTCTGTTAGATAGCTGCGTTTTGGATTTAGAAGCAGATATTTCCCTGTGCTTACTGCTGTTTCTTCCATATGCCGGTAATGGGCTGAAAACGCCTGTTTTGGGACTCTGCAGAGAAAGTGCTTGCAGACTGCTGAATCCACACACGGGTTTAACTCCGCAAGTTGAGTGCACACATTGACAACCGTTCTGTTAGATAGCTGCGTTTTGGATTTAGAAGCAGATATTTCCCTGGGCTTACTGCTGTTTCTTCCATATGCCGGTAATGGGCCGAAAACGCCTGTTTTGGGACTCTGCAGAGAAGGTGTTTGCAGACTGCTGAATCCACACACGGGTTTAACTCTGGAAGTTGAGTGCACACATTGACAACCGTTCTGTTAGATAGCTGCGTTTTGGAATTAGAAGCAGATATTTCCCTGTGCTTACTGCTGTTTCTTCCATATGCCGGTAATGGGCTGAAAACGCCTGTTTTGGGACTCTGCAGAGAAAGTGTTTGCAGACTGCTGAATCTACACACGGGTTTAACTCTGGAAGTTGAGTGCACACATTGACAACCGTTCTGTTAGATAGCTGCGTTTTGGATTTAGAAGCAGATATTTCCCTGTGCTTCCTGTTGTATCTTCCATATGCCGGTAATGGGCTGAAAACGCCTGTTTTGGGACTCTGCAGAGAAAGTGTTTGCAGACTGCTGAATCCACACACGGGTTTAACTCTGGAAGTTGAGTGCACACATTGACAACCGTTCTGTTAGATAGCTGCGTTTTGGATTTAGAAGCAGATATTTCCCTGTGCTGACTGCTGTTTCTTCCATATGCCGGTAATGGGCTGAAAACGCCTGTTTTGGGACTCTGCAGAGAAAGTGTTTGCAGACTGCTGAATCCACACACGGGTTTAACTCTGGAAGTTGAGTGCACACATTGACAACCGTTCTGTTAGATAGCTGCGTTTTGGATTTAGAAGCAGATATTTCCCTGTGCTTACTGCTGTTTCTTCCATATGCCGGTAATGGGCTGAAAACGCCTGTTTTGGGACTCTGCAGAGAAAGTGTTTGCAGACTGCTGAATCCACACACGGGTTTAACTCTGGAAGTTGAGTGCACACATTGACAACCGTTCTGTTAGATAGCTGTGTTTTGGATTTAGAAGCAGATATTTCCCTGTGCTGACTGCTGTTTCTTCCCTTTGACGGTAATGGGCTGAAAACGCCTGTTTTGGGACTCTGCAGAGAAAGTGTTTGCAGACTGCTGAATCCACACACGGGTTTAACTCTGGAAGTTGAGTGCACACATTGACAACCGTTCTGTTAGATAGCTGCGTTTTGGATTTAGAAGCATATATTTCCCTGTGCTGACTGCTGTTTCTTCCATATGCCGGTAATGGGCTGAAAACGCCTGTTTTGGGACTCTGCAGAGAAAGTGTTTGCAGACTGCTGAATCCACACACGGGTTTAACTCTGGAAGTTGAGTGCACACATTGACAACCGTTCCATTAGATAGCTGCGTTTTGGATTTAGAAGCAGATATTTCCCTGTGCTTACTGCTGTTTCTTCCATATGCCGGTAAAGGGCTGAAAACGCCTGTTTTGGGACTCTGCAGAGAAAGTGTTTGCAGACTGCTGAATCCACACACGGGTTTAACTCTGGAAGTTGAGTGCACACATTGACAACCGTTCTGTTAGATAGCTGCGTTTTGGATTTAGAAGCAGATATTTCCCTGGGCTTACTGCTGTTTCTTCCATATGCCGGTAATGGGCTGAAAACGCCTGTTTTGGGACTCTGCAGAGAAAGTGTTTGCAGACTGCTGAATCCACACACGGGTTTAACTCTGGAAGTTGAGTGCACACATTGACAACCGTTCTGTTAGATAGCTGCGTTTTGGATTTAGAAGCAGATATTTCCCTGTGCTTACTGCTGTTTCTTCCATATGCCGGTAATGGGCTGAAAACGCCTGTTTTGGGACCCTGCAGAGAAAGTGTTTGCAGACTGCTGAATCCACACACGGGTTTAACTCTGGAAGTTGAGTGCACACATTGACAACCGTTCTGTTAGATAGCTGCGTTTTGGATTTAGAAGCAGATATTTCCCTGTGCTTCCTGTTGTATCTTCCATATGCCGGTAATGGGCTGAAAACGCCTGTTTTGGGACTCTGCAGAGAAAGTGTTTGCAGACTGCTGAATCCACACACGGGTTTAACTCTGGAAGTTGAGTGCACACATTGACAACCGTTCTGTTAGATAGCTGCGTTTTGGATTTAGAAGCAGATATTTCCCTGTGCTGACTGCTGTTTCTTCCATATGCCGGTAATGGGCTGAAAACGCCTGTTTTGGGACTCTGCAGAGAAAGTGTTTGCAGACTGCTGCATCCACACACGGGTTTAACTCTGGAAGTTGAGTGCACACATTGACAACCGTTCTGTTAGATAGCTGCGTTTTGGATTTAGAAGCAGATATTTCCCTGTGCTTACTGCTGTTTCTTCCATATGCCGGTAATGGGCTGAAAACGCCTGTTTTGGGACTCTGCAGAGAAAGTGTTTGCAGACTGCTGAATCCACACACGGGTTTAACTCTGGAAGTTGAGTGCACACATTGACAACCGTTCTGTTAGATAGCTGTGTTTTGGATTTAGAAGCAGATATTTCCCTGTGCTGACTGCTGTTTCTTCCCTTTGACGGTAATGGGCTGAAAACGCCTGTTTTGGGACTCTGCAGAGAAAGTGTTTGCAGACTGCTGAATCCACACACGGGTTTAACTCTGGAAGTTGAGTGCACACATTGACAACCGTTCTGTTAGATAGCTGCGTTTTGGATTTAGAAGCAGATATTTCCCTGTGCTGACTGCTGTTTCTTCCATATGCCGGTAATGGGCTGAAAACGCCTGTTTTGGGACTCTGCAGAGAAAGTGTTTGCAGACTGCTGAATCCACACACGGGTTTAACTCCGGAAGTTGAGTGCACACATTGACAACCGTTCTGTTAGATAGCTGCGTTTTGGATTTAGAAGCAGATATTTCCCTGTGCTTACTGCTGTTTCTTCCATATGCCGGTAATGGGCTGAAAACGCCTGTTTTGGGACTCTGCAGAGAAAGTGTTTGCAGACTGCTGAATCCACACACGGGTTTAACTCTGGAAGTTGAGTGCACACATTGACAACCGTTCCGTTAGATAGCTGCGTTTTGGATTTAGAAGCAGATATTTCCCTGTGCTTACTGCTGTTTCTTCCATATGCCTGTAATGGGCTGAAAACGCCTGTTTTGGGACTCTGCAGAGAAAGTGTTTGCAGACTGCTGAATCCACACACGGGTTTAACTCTGGAAGTTGAGTGCACACATTGACAACCGTTCTGTTAGATAGCTGCGTTTTGGATTTAGAAGCAGATATTTCCCTGTGTTGACTGTTGTTTCTTCCATATGCCGGTAATGGGCTGAAAACGCCTGTTTTGGGACTCTGCAGAGAAAGTGTTTGCAGACTGCTGAATCCACACACGGGTTTAACTCTGGAAGTTGAGTGCACACATTGACAACCGTTCTGTTAGATAGCTGCGTTTTGGATTTAGAAGCAGATATTTCCCTGTGCTTACTGCTGTTTCTTCCATATGCCGGTAATGGGCTGAAAACGCCTGTTTTGGGACTCTGCAGAGAAAGTGTTTGCAGACTGCTGAATCCACACACGGGTTTAACTCTGGAAGTTGAGTGCACACATTGACAACCGTTCTGTTAGATAGCTGCGTTTTGGATTTAGAAGCAGATATTTCCCTGTGCTTACTGCTGTTTCTTCCATATGCCGGTAATGGGCTGAAAACGCCTGTTTTGGGACTCTGCAGAGAAAGTGTTTGCAGACTGCTGAATCAACACACAGGTTTAACTCCGGAAGTTGAGTGCACACATTGACAACCGTTCTGTTAGATAGCTGCGTTTTGGATTTAGAAGCAGATATTTCCCTGTGCTTACTGCTGTTTCTTCCATATGCCGGTAATGGGCTGAAAACGCCTGTTTTGGGACTCTGCAGAGAAGATGTTTGCAGACTGCTGAATCCACACACGGGTTTAACTCTGGAAGTTGAGTGCACACATTGACAACCGTTCTGTTAGATAGCTGCGTTTTGGATTTAGAAGCAGATATTTCCCTGTGCTTACTGCTGTTTCTTCCATATGCCGGTAATGGGCTGAAAACGCCTGTTTTGGGACTCTGCAGAGAAAGTGTTTGCAGACTGCTGAATCCACACACGGGTTTAACTCTGGAAGTTGAGTGCACACATTGACAACCGTTCTGTTAGATAGCTGCGTTTTGGATTTAGAAGCAGATATTTCCCTGTGCTTACTGCTGTTTCTTCCATATGCCGGTAATGGGCTGAAAACGCCTGTTTTGGGACTCTGCAGAGAAAGTGTTTGCAGACTGCTGAATCCACACACGGGTTTAACTCTGGAAGTTGAGTGCACACATTGACAACCGTTCTGTTAGATAGCTGCGTTTTGGATTTAGAAGCAGATATTTCCCTGTGCTGACTGCTGTTTCTTCCATATGCCGGTAATGGGCTGAAAACGCCTGTTTTGGGACCCTGCAGAGAAAGTGTTTGCAGACTGCTGAATCCACACACGGGTTTAACTCTGGAAGTTGAGTGCACACATTGACAACCGTTCTGTTAGATCGCTGCGTTTTGGATTTAGAAGCAGATATTTCCCTGTGCTTACTGCTGTTTCTTCCATATGCCGGTAATGGGCTGAAAACGCCTGTTTTGGGACTCTGCAGAGAAAGTGTTTGCAGACTGCTGAATCCACACACGGGTTTAACTCTGGAAGTTGAGTGCACACATTGACAACCGTTCTGTTAGATAGCTGTGTTTTGGATTTAGAAGCAGATATTTCCCTGTGCTGACTGCTGTTTCTTCCATATGACGGTAATGGGCTGAAAACGCCTGTTTTGGGACTCTGCAGAGAAAGTGTTTGCAGACTGCTGAATCCACACACGGGTTTAACTCTGGAAGTTGAGTGCACACATTGACAACCGTTCTGTTAGATAGCTGCGTTTTGGATTTAGAAGCAGATATTTCCCTGTGCTTACTGCTGTTTCTTCCATATGCCGGTAATGGGCTGAAAAGGCCTGTTTTGGGACTCTGAAGAGAAAGTGTTTGCAGACTGCTGAATCCACACAGGGGTTTAACTCTGGAAGTTGAGTGCACACATTGACAACCGTTCTGTTAGATAGCTGCGTTTTGGATTTAGAAGCAGATATTTCCCTGTGCTTACTGCTGTTTCTTCCATATGCCGGTAATGGGCTGAAAACGCCTGTTTTGGGACTCTGCAGAGAAAGTGTTTGCAGACTGCTGAATCCACACACGGGTTTAACTCTGGATGTTGAGTGCACACATTGACAACCGTTCTGTTAGATAGCTGCGTTTTGGATTTAGAAGCAGATATTTCCCTGTGCTTACTGCTGTTTCTTCCATATGCAGGTAATGGGCTGAAAACGCCTGTTTTGGGACTCTGCAGAGAAAGTGTTTGCAGACTGCTGAATCCACACACGGGTTTAACTCTGGAAGTTGAGTGCACACATTGACAACCGTTCTGTTAGATAGCTGCGTTTTGGATTTAGAAGCAGATATTTCCCTGTGCTTACTGCTGTTTCTTCCATATGCCGGTAATGGGGTGAAAACGCCTGTTTTGGGACTCTGCAGAGAAAGTGTTTGCAGACTGCTGAATCCACACACGGGTTTAACTCTGGAAGTTGAGTGCACACATTGACAACCGTTCTGTTAGATAGCTGCGTTTTGGGTTTAGAAGCAGATATTTCCCTGTGCTTACTGCTGTTTCTTCCATATGCCGGTAATGGGCTGAAAACGCCTGTTTTGGGACTCTGCAGAGAAAGTGTTTGCAGACTGCTGAATCCACACACGGGTTTAACTCTGGAAGTTGAGTGCACACATTGACAACCGTTCTGTTAGATAGCTGCGTTTTGGATTTAGAAGCAGATATTTCCCTGTGCTTACTGCTGTTTCTTCCATATGCCGGTAATGGGCTGAAAACGCCTGTTTTGGGACTCTGCAGAGAAAGTGTTTGCAGACTGCTGAATCCACACACGGGTTTAACTCTGGAAGTTGAGTGCACACATTGACAACCGTTCTGTTAGATAGCTGCGTTTTGGATTTAGAAGCAGATATTTCCCTGTGCTGACTGCTGTTTCTTCCATATGCCGGTAATGGGCTGAAAACGCCTGTTTTGGGACCCTGCAGAGAAAGTGTTTGCAGACTGCTGAATCCACACACGGGTTTAACTCTGGAAGTTGAGTGCACACATTGACAACCGTTCTGTTAGATCGCTGCGTTTTGGATTTAGAAGCAGATATTTCCCTGTGCTTACTGCTGTTTCTTCCATATGCCGGTAATGGGCTGAAAACGCCTGTTTTGGGACTCTGCAGAGAAAGTGTTTGCAGACTGCTGAATCCACACACGGGTTTAACTCTGGAAGTTGAGTGCACACATTGACAACCGTTCTGTTAGATAGCTGTGTTTTGGATTTAGAAGCAGATATTTCCCTGTGCTGACTGCTGTTTCTTCCATATGACGGTAATGGGCTGAAAACGCCTGTTTTGGGACTCTGCAGAGAAAGTGTTTGCAGACTGCTGAATCCACACACGGGTTTAACTCTGGAAGTTGAGTGCACACATTGACAACCGTTCTGTTAGATAGCTGCGTTTTGGATTTAGAAGCAGATATTTCCCTGTGCTTACTGCTGTTTCTTCCATATGCCGGTAATGGGCTGAAAAGGCCTGTTTTGGGACTCTGAAGAGAAAGTGTTTGCAGACTGCTGAATCCACACAGGGGTTTAACTCTGGAAGTTGAGTGCACACATTGACAACCGTTCTGTTAGATAGCTGCGTTTTGGATTTAGAAGCAGATATTTCCCTGTGCTTACTGCTGTTTCTTCCATATGCCGGTAATGGGCTGAAAACGCCTGTTTTGGGACTCTGCAGAGAAAGTGTTTGCAGACTGCTGAATCCACACACGGGTTTAACTCTGGATGTTGAGTGCACACATTGACAACCGTTCTGTTAGATAGCTGCGTTTTGGATTTAGAAGCAGATATTTCCCTGTGCTTACTGCTGTTTCTTCCATATGCAGGTAATGGGCTGAAAACGCCTGTTTTGGGACTCTGCAGAGAAAGTGTTTGCAGACTGCTGAATCCACACACGGGTTTAACTCTGGAAGTTGAGTGCACACATTGACAACCGTTCTGTTAGATAGCTGCGTTTTGGATTTAGAAGCAGATATTTCCCTGTGCTTACTGCTGTTTCTTCCATATGCAGGTAATGGGCTGAAAACGCCTGTTTTGGGACTCTGCAGAGAAAGTGTTTGCAGACTGCTGAATCCACACACGGGTTTAACTCTGGAAGTTGAGTGCACACATTGACAACCGTTCTGTTAGATAGCTGCGTTTTGGATTTAGAAGCAGATATTTCCCTGTGCTTACTGCTGTTTCTTCCATATGCCGGTAATGGGGTGAAAACGCCTGTTTTGGGACTCTGCAGAGAAAGTGTTTGCAGACTGCTGAATCCACACACGGGTTTAACTCTGGAAGTTGAGTGCACACATTGACAACCGTTCTGTTAGATAGCTGCGTTTTGGATTTAGAAGTAGATATTTCCCTGTGCTTACTGCTGTTTCTTCCATATGCCGGTAATGGGCTGAAAATGCCTGTTTTGGGACTCTGCAGAGAAAGTGTTTGCAGACTGCTGAATCCACACACGGGTTTAACTCTGGAAGTTGAGTGCACACATTGACAACCGTTCTGTTAGATAGCTGCGTTTTGGATTTAGAAGCAGATATTTCCCTGTGCTTACTGCTGTTTCTTCCATATGCCGGTAATGGGCTGAAAACGCCTGTTTTGGGACCCTGCAGAGAAAGTGCTTGCAGACTGCTGAATCCACACACGGGTTTAACTCCGGAAGTTGAGTGCACACATTGACAACCGTTCTGTTAGATAGCTGCGTTTTGGATTTAGAAGCAGATATTTCCCTGGGCTTACTGCTGTTTCTTCCATATGCCGGTAATGGGCCGAAAACGCCTGTTTTGGGACTCTGCAGAGAAGGTGTTTGCAGACTGCTGAATCCACACACGGGTTTAACTCTGGAAGTTGAGTGCACACATTGACAACCGTTCTGTTAGATAGCTGCGTTTTGGATTTAGAAGCAGATATTTCCCTGTGCTTACTGCTGTTTCTTCCATATGCCGGTAATGGGCTGAAAACGCCTGTTTTGGGACTCTGCAGAGAAAGTGTTTGCAGACTGCTGAATCCACACACGGGTTTAACTCTGGAAGTTGAGTGCACACATTGACAACCGTTCTGTTAGATAGCTGCGTTTTGGATTTAGAAGCAGATATTTCCCTGTGCTTACTGCTGTTTCTTCCATATGCCGGTAATGGGCTGAAAACGCCTGTTTTGGGACTCTGCAGAGAAAGTGTTTGCAGACTGCTGAATCCACATACGGGTTTAACTCTGGAAGTTGAGTGCACACATTGACAACCGTTCTGTTAGATAGCTGCGTTTTGGATTTAGAAGCAGATATTTCCCTGTGCTGACTGCTGTTTCTTCCATATGCCGGTAATGGGCTGAAAACGCATGTTTTGGGACTCTGCAGAGAAAGTGTTTGCAGACTGCTGAATCCACACATGGGTTTAACTCTGGAAGTTGAGTGCACACATTGACAACCGTTCTGTTAGATAGCTGCGTTTTGGATTTAGAAGCAGATATTTCCCTGTGCTTACTGCTGTTTCTTCCATATGCCGGTAATGGGCTGAAAACGCCTGTTTTGGGACTCTGCAGAGAAAGTGTTTGCAGACTGCTGAATCCACACACGGGTTTAACTCTGGAAGTTGAGTGCACACATTGACAACCGTTCTGTTAGATAGCTGCGTTTTGGGTTTAGAAGCAGATATTTCCCTGTGCTTACTGCTGTTTCTTCCATATGCCGGTAATGGGCTGAAAACGCCTGCTTTGAGACTCTGCAGAGAAAGTGTTTCCAGACTGCTGAATCCACACACGGGTTTAACTCTGGAAGTTGAGTGCACACATTGACAACCGTTCTGTTAGATAGCTGCGTTTTGGAATTAGAAGCAGATATTTCCCTGTGCTTACTGCTGTTTCTTCCATATGCCGGTAATGGGCTGAAAACGCCTGTTTTGGGACTCTGCAGAGAAAGTGTTTGCAGACTGCTGAATCCACACACGGGTTTAACTCTGGAAGTTGAGTGCACACATTGACAACCGTTCTGTTAGATAGCTGCGTTTTGGATTTAGAAGCAGATATTTCCCTATGCTTCCTGTTGTTTCTTCCATATGCCGGTAATGGGCTGAAAAGGCCTGTTTTGGGACTCTGCAGAGAAAGTGTTTGCAGACTGCTGAATCCACACACGGGTTTAACTCTGGAAGTTGAGTGCACACATTGACAACCGTTCTGTTAGATAGCTGCGTTTTGGATTTAGAAGCAGATATTTCCCTGTGCTGACTGCTGTTTCTTCCATATGCCGGTAATGGGCTGAAAACGCCTGTTTTGGGACCCTGCAGAGAAAGTGTTTGCAGACTGCTGAATCCAAACACGGGTTTAACTCTGGAAGTTGAGTGCACACATTGACAACCGTTCTGTTAGATAGCTGCGTTTTGGATTTAGAAGCAGATATTTCCCTGTGCTTACTGCTGTTTCTTCCATATGCCGGTAATGGGCTGAAAACGCCTGTTTTGGGACTCTGCAGAGAAAGTGTTTGCAGACTGCTGAATCCACACACGGGTTTAACTCTGGAAGTTGAGTGCACACATTGACAACCGTTCTGTTAGATAGCTGTGTTTTGGATTTAGAAGCAGATATTTCCCTGTGCTGACTGCTGTTTCTTCCCTTTGACGGTAATGGGCTGAAAACGCCTGTTTTGGGACTCTGCAGAGAAAGTGTTTGCAGACTGCTGAATCCACACACGGGTTTAACTCTGGAAGTTGAGTGCACACATTGACAACCGTTCTGTTAGATAGCTGCGTTTTGGATTTAGAAGCAGATATTTCCCTGTGCTGACTGCTGTTTCTTCCATATGCCGGTAATGGGCTGAAAACGCCTGTTTTGTGACTCTGCAGAGAAAGTGTTTGCAGACTGCTGAATCCACACACGGGTTTAACTCTGGAAGTTGAGTGCACACATTGACAACCGTTCTGTTAGATAGCTGCGTTTTGGATTTAGAAGCAGATATTTCCCTGTGCTTACTGCTGTTTCTTCCATATGCCGGTAATGGGCTGAAAACGCCTGTTTTGGGACTCTGCAGAGAAAGTGTTTGCAGACTGCTGAATCCACACACGGGTTTAACTCTGGAAGTTGAGTGCACACATTGACAACCGTTCCGTTAGATAGCTGCGTTTTGGATTTAGAAGCAGATATTTCCCTGTGCTTACTGCTGTTTCTTCCATATGCCGGTAATGGGCTGAAAACGCCTGTTTTGGGACTCTGCAGAGAAAGTGTTTGCAGACTGCTGAATCCACACACGGGTTTAACTCTGGAAGTTGAGTGCACACATTGACAACCGTTCTGTTAGATAGCTGCGTTTTGGATTTAGAAGCAGATATTTCCCTGTGTTGACTGTTGTTTCTTCCATATGCCGGTAATGGGCTGAAAACGCCTGTTTTGGGACTCTGCAGAGAAAGTGTTTGCAGACTGCTGAATCCAAACACGGGTTTAACTCTGGAAGTTGAGTGCACACATTGACAACCGTTCCGTTAGATAGCTGCGTTTTGGATTTAGAAGCAGATATTTCCCTGTGCTTACTGCTGTTTCTTCCATATGCCTGTAATGGGCTGAAAACGCCTGTTTTGGGACTCTGCAGAGAAAGTGTTTGCAGACTGCTGAATCCACACACGGGTTTAACTCTGGAAGTTGAGTGCACACATTGACAACCGTTCTGTTAGATAGCTGTGTTTTGGATTTAGAAGCAGATATTTCCCTGTGTTGACTGTTGTTTCTTCCATATGACGGTAATGGGCTGAAAACGCCTGTTTTGGGACTCTGCAGAGAAAGTGTTTGCAGACTGCTGAATCCACACACGGGTTTAACTCTGGAAGTTGAGTGCACACATTGACAACCGTTCTGTTAGATAGCTGCGTTTTGGATTTAGAAGCTGATATTTCCCTGTGCTTACTGCTGTTTCTTCCATATGCCGGTAATGGGCTGAAAACGCCTGTTTTGGGACTCTGCAGAGAAAGTGTTTGCAGACTGCTGAATCCACACACGGGTTTAACTCTGGAAGTTGAGTGCACACATTGACAACCGTTCTGTTAGATAGCTGCGTTTTGGATTTAGAAGCAGATATTTCCCTGTGCTTACTGCTGTTTCTTCCATATGCCGGTAATGGGCTGAAAACGCCTGTTTTGGGACTCTGCAGAGAAAGTGTTTGCAGACTGCTGAATCCACACACGGGTTTAACTCTGGAAGTTGAGTGCACACATTGACAACCGTTCTGTTAGATAGCTGCGTTTTGGATTTAGAAGCAGATATTTCCCTGGGCTTACTGCTGTTTCTTCCATATGCCGGTAATGGGCTGAAAACGCCTGTTTTGGGACTCTGCAGAGAAAGTGTTTGCAGACTGCTGAATCCACACACGGGTTTAACTCTGGAAGTTGAGTGCACACATTGACAACCGTTCTGTTAGATAGCTGCGTTTTGGATTTAGAAGCAGATATTTCCCTGTGCTTACTGCTGTTTCTTCCATATGCCGGTAATGGGCTGAAAACGCCTGTTTTGGGACCCTGCAGAGAAAGTGTTTGCAGACTGCTGAATCCACACACGGGTTTAACTCTGGAAGTTGAGTGCACACATTGACAACTGTTCTGTTAGATAGCTGCGTTTTGGATTTAGAAGCAGATATTTCCCTGTGCTTACTGCTGTTTCTTCCATATGCCGGTAATGGGCTGAAAACGCCTGTTTTGGGACTCTGCAGAGAAAGTGTTTGCAGACTGCTGAATCCACACACGGGTTTAACTCTGGAAGTTGAGTGCACACATTGACAACCGTTCTGTTAGATAGCTGTGTTTTGGATTTAGAAGCAGACATTTCCCTGTGCTGACTGCTGTTTCTTCCATATGACGGTAATGGGCTGAAAACGCCTGTTTTGGGACTCTGCAGAGAAAGTGTTTGCAGACTGCTGAATCCACACACGGGTTTAACTCTGGAAGTTGAGTGCACACATTGACAACCGTTCTGTTAGATAGCTGCGTTTTGGATTTAGAAGCAGATATTTCCCTGGGCTTACTGCTGTTTCTTCCATATGCCGGTAATGGGCTGAAAAGGCCTGTTTTGGGACTCTGAAGAGAAAGTGTTTGCAGACTGCTGAATCCACACAGGGGTTTAACTCTGGAAGTTGAGTGCACACATTGACAACCGTTCTGTTAGATAGCTGCGTTTTGGATTTAGAAGCAGATATTTCCCTGTGCTTACTGCTGTTTCTTCCATAGGCCGGTAATGGGCTGAAAACGCCTGTTTTGGGACTCTGCAGAGAAAGTGTTTGCAGACTGCTGAATCCACACACGGGTTTAACTCTGGATGTTGAGTGCACACATTGACAACCGTTCTGTTAGATAGCTGCGTTTTGGATTTAGAAGCAGATATTTCCCTGTGCTTACTGCTGTTTCTTCCATATGCAGGTAATGGGCTGAAAACGCCTGTTTTGGGACTCTGCAGAGAAAGTGTTTGCAGACTGCTGAATCCACACACGGGTTTAACTCTGGAAGTTGAGTGCACACATTGACAACCGTTCTGTTAGATAGCTGCGTTTTGGATTTAGAAGCAGATATTTCCCTGTGCTTACTGCTGTTTCTTCCATATGCCGGTAATGGGCTGAAAACGCCTGTTTTGGGACTCTGCAGAGAAAGTGTTTGCAGACTGCTGAATCCACACACGGGTTTAACTCTGGAAGTTGAGTGCACACATTGACAACCGTTCTGTTAGATAGCTGCGTTTTGGGTTTAGAAGCAGATATTTCCCTGTGCTTACTGATGTTTCTTCCATATGCAGGTAATGGGCTGAAAACGCCTGCTTTGGGACTCTGCAGAGAAAGTGTTTGCAGACTGCTGAATCCACACACGGGTTTAACTCTGGAAGTTGAGTGCACACATTGACAACCGTTCTGTTAGATAGCTGCGTTTTGGATTTAGAAGCAGATATTTCCCTGTGCTTACTGCTGTTTCTTCCATATGCCGGTAATGGGCTGAAAACGCCTGTTTTGGGACTCTGCAGAGAAAGTGTTTGCAGACTGCTGAATCCACACACGGGTTTAACTCTGGAAGTTGAGTGCACACATTGACAACCGTTCTGTTAGATAGCTGCGTTTTGGATTTAGAAGCAGATATTTCCCTGGGCTTACTGCTGTTTCTTCCATATGCCGGTAATGGGCTGAAAACGCCTGTTTTGGGACTCTGCAGAGAAAGTGTTTGCAGACTGCTGAATCCACACACGGGTTTAACTCTGGATGTTGAGTGCACACATTGACAACCGTTCTGTTAGATAGCTGCGTTTTGGATTTAGAAGCAGATATTTCCCTGTGCTTACTGCTGTTTCTTCCATATGCCGGTAATGGGCTGAAAACGCCTGTTTTGGGACCCTGCAGAGAAAGTGTTTGCAGACTGCTGAATCCACACACGGGTTTAACTCTGGAAGTTGAGTGCACACATTGACAACCGTTCTGTTAGATAGCTGCGTTTTGGATTTAGAAGCAGATATTTCCCTGTGCTTACTGCTGTTTCTTCCATATGCCGGTAATGGGCTGAAAACGCCTGTTTTGGGACTCTGCAGAGAAAGTGTTTGCAGACTGCTGAATCCACACACGGGTTTAACTCTGGAAGTTGAGTGCACACATTGACAACCGTTCTGTTAGATAGCTGCGTTTTGGATTTAGAAGCAGATATTTCCCTGTGCTTACTGCTGTTTCTTCCACATGCCGGTAATGGGCTGAAAAGGCCTGTTTTGGGACTCTGAAGAGAAAGTGTTTGCAGACTGCTGAATCCACACACGGGTTTAACTCCGGAAGTTGAGTGCACACATTGACAACCGTTCTGTTAGATAGCTGCGTTTTGGATTTAGAAGCAGATATTTCCCTGTGCTTTCTGCTGTTTCTTCCATAGGCCGGTAATGGGCTGAAAACGCCTGTTTTGGGACTCTGCAGAGAAAGTGTTTGCAGACTGGTGAATTCTCACACGGGTTTAACTCTGGAAGTTGAGTGCACACATTGACAACCGTTCTGTTAGATAGCTGCGTTTTGGGTTTAGAAGCAGATATTTCCCTGTGCTTACTGCTGTTTCTTCCATATGCCGGTAATGGGCTGAAAACGCCTGCTTTGGGAATCTGCAGAGAAAGTGTTTGCAGACTGCTGAATCCACACACGGGTTTAACTCTGGAAGTTGAGTGCACACATTGACAACCGTTCTGTTAGATAGCTGTGTTTTGGATTTAGAAGCAGATATTTCCCTGTGCTGACTGCTGTTTCTTCCCTATGACGGTAATGGGCTGAAAACGCCTGTTTTGGGACTCTGCAGAGAAAGTGTTTGCAGACTGCTGAATCCACACACGGGTTTAACTCTGGAAGTTGAGTGCACACATTGACAACCGTTCTGTTAGATAGCTGCGTTTTGGATTTAGAAGCAGATATTTCCCTGTGCTTACTGCTGTTTCTTCCACATGCCGGTAATGGGCTGAAAAGGCCTGTTTTGGGACTCTGAAGAGAAAGTGTTGGAGACTGCAGAATCCACACACGGGTTTAACTCCGGAAGTTGAGTGCACACATTGACAACCGTTCTGTTAGATAGCTGCGTTTTGGATTTAGAAGCAGATATTTCCCTGTGCTTACTGCTGTTTCTTCCATATGCCGGTAATGGGCTGAAAACGCCTGTTTTGGGACTCTGCAGAGAAAGTGTTTGCAGACTGCTGAATCCACACACGGGTTTAACTCTGGAAGTTGAGTGCACACATTGACAACCGTTCTGTTAGATAGCTGCGTTTTGGATTTAGAAGCAGATATTTCCCTGTGCTTACTGCTGTTTCTTCCACATGCCGGTAATGGGCTGAAAAGGCCTGTTTTGGGACTCTGAAGAGAAAGTGTTTGCAGACTGCAGAATCCACACACGGGTTTAACTCCGGAAGTTGAGTGCACACATTGACAACCGTTCTGTTAGATAGCTGCGTTTTGGATTTAGAAGCAGATATTTCCCTGTGCTTACTGCTGTTTCTTCCATATGCCGGTAATGGGCTGAAAACGCCTGTTTTGGGACTCTGCAGAGAAGATGTTTGCAGACTGCTGAATCCACACACGCGTTTAACTCTGGAAGTTGAGTGCACACATTGACAACCGTTCTGTTAGATAGCTGCGTTTTGGATTTAGAAGCAGATATTTCCCTGTGCTTACTGCTGTTTCTTCCATATGCCGGTAATGGGCTGAAAACGCCTGTTTTGGGACTCTGCAGAGAAAGTGTTTGCAGACTGCTGAATCCACACACGGGTTTAACTCTGGAAGCTGAGTGCACACATTGACAACCGTTCTGTTAGATAGCTGCGTTTTGGATTTAGAAGCAGATATTTCCCTGTGCTTACAGCTGTTTCTTCCATATGCCGGTAATGGGCTGAAAACGCCTGTTTTGGGACTCTGCAGAGAAAGTGTTTGCAGACTGCTGAATCCACACACGGGTTTAACTCTGGAAGTTGAGTGCACACATTGACAACCGTTCTGTTAGATAGCTGCGTTTTGGATTTAGAAGCAGATATTTCCCTGTGCTTACTGCTGTTTCTTCCATATGCCGGTAATGGGCTGAAAACGCCTGTTTTGGGACTCTGCAGAGAAAGTGTTTGCAGACTGCTGAATCCACACACGGGTTTAACTCTGGAAGTTGAGTGCACACATTGACAACCGTTCTGTTAGATAGCTGTGTTTTGGATTTAGAAGCAGATATTTCCCTGTGCTGACTGCTGTTTCTTCCATATGACGGTAATGGGCTGAAAACGCCTGTTTTGGGACTCTGCAGAGAAAGTGTTTGCAGACTGCTGAATCCACACACGGGTTTAACTCTGGAAGTTGAGTGCACACATTGACAACCGTTCTGTTAGATAGCTGCGTTTTGGATTTAGAAGCAGATATTTCCCTGTGCTGACTGCTGTTTCTTCCATATGCCGGTAATGGGCTGAAAAGGCCTGTTTTGGGACTCTGAAGAGAAAGTGTTTGCAGACTGCTGAATCAACACACAAGTTTAACTCCGGAAGTTGAGTGCACACATTGACAACCGTTCTGTTAGATAGCTGCGTTTTGGATTTAGAAGCAGATATTTCCCTGTGCTTACTGCTGTTTCTTCCATATGCCGGTAATGGGCTGAAAACGCCTGTTTTGGGACTCTGCAGAGAAAGTGTTTGCAGACTGCCGAATCCACACACGGGTTTAACTCTGGATGTTGAGTGCACACATTGACAACCGTTCTGTTAGATAGCTGCGTTTTGGATTTAGAAGCAGATATTTCCCTGTGCTTACTGCTGTTTCTTCCATATGCAGGTAATGGGCTGAAAACGCCTGTTTTGGGACTCTGCAGAGAAAGTGTTTGCAGACTGCTGAATCCACACACGGGTTTAACTCTGGAAGTTGAGTGCACACATTGACAACCGTTCTGTTAGATAGCTGCATTTTGGATTTAGAAGCAGATATTTCCCTGTGCTTACTGCTGTTTCTTCCATATGCCGGTAATGGGCTGAAAACGCCTGTTTTGGGACTCTGCAGAGAAAGTGTTTGCAGACTGCTGAATCCACACACGGGTTTAACTCTGGAAGTTGAGTGCACACATTGACAACCGTTCTGTTAGATAGCTGCGTTTTGGGTTTAGAAGCAGATATTTCCCTGTGCTTACTGCTGTTTCTTCCATATGCCGGTAATGGGCTGAAAACGCCTGCTTTGGGACTCTGCAGAGAAAGTGTTTGCAGACTGCTGAATCCACACACGGGTTTAACTCTGGAAGTTGAGTGCACACATTGACAACCGTTCTGTTAGATAGCTGCGTTTTGGATTTAGAAGCAGATATTTCCCTGTGCTTACTGCTGTTTCTTCCATATGCCGGTAATGGGCTGAAAACGCCTGTTTTGGGACTCTGCAGAGAAAGTGTTTGCAGACTGCTGAATCCACACACGGGTTTAACTCTGGAAGTTGAGTGCACACATTGACAACCGTTCTGTTAGATAGCTGCGTTTTGGATTTAGAAGCAGATATTTCCCTGGGCTTACTGCTGTTTCTTCCATATGCCGGTAAAGGGCTGAAAACGCCTGTTTTGGGACTCTGCAGAGAAAGTGTTTGCAGACTGCTGAATCCACACACGGGTTTAACTCTGGATGTTGAGTGCACACATTGACAACCGTTCTGTTAGATAGCTGCGTTTTGGATTTAGAAGCAGATATTTCCCTGTGCTTACTGCTGTTTCTTCCATATGCCGGTAATGGGCTGAAAACGCCTGTTTTGGGACCCTGCAGAGAAAGTGTTTGCAGACTGCTGAATCCACACACGGGTTTAACTCCGGAAGTTGAGTGCACACATTGACAACCGTTCTGTTAGATAGCTGCGTTTTGGATTTAGAAGCAGATATTTCCCTGTGCTTACTGCTGTTTCTTCCATATGCAGGTAATGGGCTGAAAACGCCTGTTTTGGGACTCTGCAGAGAAAGTGTTTGCAGACTGCTGAATCCACACACGGGTTTAACTCTGGAAGTTGAGTGCACACATTGACAACCGTTCTGTTAGATAGCTGCGTTTTGGATTTAGAAGCAGATATTTCCCTGTGCTTACTGCTGTTTCTTCCATATGCCGGTAATGGGCTGAAAACGCCTGTTTTGGGACTCTGCAGAGAAAGTGTTTGCAGACTGCCGAATCCACACACGGGTTTAACTCTGGAAGTTGAGTGCACACATTGACAACCGTTCTGTTAGATAGCTGCGTTTTGGGTTTAGAAGCAGATATTTCCCTGTGCTTACTGCTGTTTCTTCCATATGCAGGTAATGGGCTGAAAACGCCTGTTTTGGGACTCTGCAGAGAAAGTGTTTGCAGACTGCTGAATCCACACACGGGTTTAACTCTGGAAGTTGAGTGCACACATTGACAACCGTTCTGTTAGATAGCTGCATTTTGGATTTAGAAGCAGATATTTCCCTGTGCTTACTGCTGTTTCTTCCATATGCCGGTAATGGGCTGAAAACGCCTGTTTTGGGACTCTGCAGAGAAAGTGTTTGCAGACTGCTGAATCCACACACGGGTTTAACTCTGGAAGTTGAGTGCACACATTGACAACCGTTCTGTTAGATAGCTGCGTTTTGGGTTTAGAAGCAGATATTTCCCTGTGCTTACTGCTGTTTCTTCCATATGCCGGTAATGGGCTGAAAACGCCTGCTTTGGGACTCTGCAGAGAAAGTGTTTGCAGACTGCTGAATCCACACACGGGTTTAACTCTGGAAGTTGAGTGCACACATTGACAACCGTTCTGTTAGATAGCTGCGTTTTGGATTTAGAAGCAGATATTTCCCTGTGCTTACTGCTGTTTCTTCCATATGCCGGTAATGGGCTGAAAACGCCTGTTTTGGGACTCTGCAGAGAAAGTGTTTGCAGACTGCTGAATCCACACACGGGTTTAACTCTGGAAGTTGAGTGCACACATTGACAACCGTTCTGTTAGATAGCTGCGTTTTGGATTTAGAAGCAGATATTTCCCTGGGCTTACTGCTGTTTCTTCCATATGCCGGTAATGGGCTGAAAACGCCTGTTTTGGGACTCTGCAGAGAAAGTGTTTGCAGACTGCTGAATCCACACACGGGTTTAACTCTGGATGTTGAGTGCACACATTGACAACCGTTCTGTTAGATAGCTGCGTTTTGGATTTAGAAGCAGATATTTCCCTGTGCTTACTGCTGTTTCTTCCATATGCCGGTAATGGGCTGAAAACGCCTGTTTTGGGACCCTGCAGAGAAAGTGTTTGCAGACTGCTGAATCCACACACGGGTTTAACTCCGGAAGTTGAGTGCACACATTGACAACCGTTCTGTTAGATAGCTGCGTTTTGGATTTAGAAGCAGATATTTCCCTGTGCTTACTGCTGTTTCTTCCATATGCAGGTAATGGGCTGAAAACGCCTGTTTTGGGACTCTGCAGAGAAAGTGTTTGCAGACTGCTGAATCCACACACGGGTTTAACTCTGGAAGTTGAGTGCACACATTGACAACCGTTCTGTTAGATAGCTGCGTTTTGGATTTAGAAGCAGATATTTCCCTGTGCTTACTGCTGTTTCTTCCATATGCCGGTAATGGGCTGAAAACGCCTGTTTTGGGACTCTGCAGAGAAAGTGTTTGCAGACTGCTGAATCCACACACGGGTTTAACTCTGGAAGTTGAGTGCACACATTGACAACCGTTCTGTTAGATAGCTGCGTTTTGGGTTTAGAAGCAGATATTTCCCTGTGCTTACTGCTGTTTCTTCCATATGCCGGTAATGGGCTGAAAACGCCTGCTTTGGGACTCTGCAGAGAAAGTGTTTGCAGACTGCTGAATCCACACACGGGTTTAACTCTGGAAGTTGAGTGCACACATTGACAACCGTTCTGTTAGATAGCTGCGTTTTGGGTTTAGAAGCAGATATTTCCCTGTGCTTACTGCTGTTTCTTCCATATGCCGGTAATGGGCTGAAAACGCCTGCTTTGAGACTCTGCAGAGAAAGTGTTTGCAGACTGCTGAATCCACACACGGGTTTAACTCTGGAAGTTGAGTGCACACATTGACAACCGTTCTGTTAGATAGCTGCGTTTTGGATTTAGAAGTAGATATTTCCCTGTGCTTACTGCTGTTTCTTCCATATGCCGGTAATGGGCTGAAAATGCCTGTTTTGGGACTCTGCAGAGAAAGTGTTTGCAGACTGCTGAATCCACACACGGGTTTAACTCTGGAAGTTGAGTGCACACATTGACAACCGTTCTGTTAGATAGCTGCGTTTTGGATTTAGAAGCAGATATTTCCCTGTGCTTACTGCTGTTTCTTCCATATGCCGGTAATGGGCTGAAAACGCCTGTTTTGGGACCCTGCAGAGAAAGTGCTTGCAGACTGCTGAATCCACACACGGGTTTAACTCCGGAAGTTGAGTGCACACATTGACAACCGTTCTGTTAGATAGCTGCGTTTTGGATTTAGAAGCAGATATTTCCCTGGGCTTACTGCTGTTTCTTCCATATGCCGGTAATGGGCCGAAAACGCCTGTTTTGGGACTCTGCAGAGAAGGTGTTTGCAGACTGCTGAATCCACACACGGGTTTAACTCTGGAAGTTGAGTGCACACATTGACAACCGTTCTGTTAGATAGCTGCGTTTTGGATTTAGAAGCAGATATTTCCCTGTGCTTACTGCTGTTTCTTCCATATGCCGGTAATGGGCTGAAAACGCCTGTTTTGGGACTCTGCAGAGAAAGTGTTTGCAGACTGCTGAATCCACACACGGGTTTAACTCTGGAAGTTGAGTGCACACATTGACAACCGTTCTGTTAGATAGCTGCGTTTTGGATTTAGAAGCAGATATTTCCCTGTGCTTACTGCTGTTTCTTCCATATGCCGGTAATGGGCTGAAAACGCCTGTTTTGGGACTCTGCAGAGAAAGTGTTTGCAGACTGCTGAATCCACATACGGGTTTAACTCTGGAAGTTGAGTGCACACATTGACAACCGTTCTGTTAGATAGCTGCGTTTTGGATTTAGAAGCAGATATTTCCCTGTGCTGACTGCTGTTTCTTCCATATGCCGGTAATGGGCTGAAAACGCATGTTTTGGGACTCTGCAGAGAAAGTGTTTGCAGACTGCTGAATCCACACACGGGTTTAACTCTGGAAGTTGAGTGCACACATTGACAACCGTTCTGTTAGATAGCTGCGTTTTGGATTTAGAAGCAGATATTTCCCTGTGCTTACTGCTGTTTCTTCCATATGCCGGTAATGGGCTGAAAACGCCTGTTTTGGGACTCTGCAGAGAAAGTGTTTGCAGACTGCTGAATCCACACACGGGTTTAACTCTGGAAGTTGAGTGCACACATTGACAACCGTTCTGTTAGATAGCTGCGTTTTGGGTTTAGAAGCAGATATTTCCCTGTGCTTACTGCTGTTTCTTCCATATGCCGGTAATGGGCTGAAAACGCCTGCTTTGAGACTCTGCAGAGAAAGTGTTTCCAGACTGCTGAATCCACACACGGGTTTAACTCTGGAAGTTGAGTGCACACATTGACAACCGTTCTGTTAGATAGCTGCGTTTTGGAATTAGAAGCAGATATTTCCCTGTGCTTACTGCTGTTTCTTCCATATGCCGGTAATGGGCTGAAAACGCCTGTTTTGGGACTCTGCAGAGAAAGTGTTTGCAGACTGCTGAATCCACACACGGGTTTAACTCTGGAAGTTGAGTGCACACATTGACAACCGTTCTGTTAGATAGCTGCGTTTTGGATTTAGAAGCAGATATTTCCCTATGCTTCCTGTTGTTTCTTCCATATGCCGGTAATGGGCTGAAAAGGCCTGTTTTGGGACTCTGCAGAGAAAGTGTTTGCAGACTGCTGAATCCACACACGGGTTTAACTCTGGAAGTTGAGTGCACACATTGACAACCGTTCTGTTAGATAGCTGCGTTTTGGATTTAGAAGCAGATATTTCCCTGTGCTGACTGCTGTTTCTTCCATATGCCGGTAATGGGCTGAAAACGCCTGTTTTGGGACCCTGCAGAGAAAGTGTTTGCAGACTGCTGAATCCAAACACGGGTTTAACTCTGGAAGTTGAGTGCACACATTGACAACCGTTCTGTTAGATAGCTGCGTTTTGGATTTAGAAGCAGATATTTCCCTGTGCTTACTGCTGTTTCTTCCATATGCCGGTAATGGGCTGAAAACGCCTGTTTTGGGACTCTGCAGAGAAAGTGTTTGCAGACTGCTGAATCCACACACGGGTTTAACTCTGGAAGTTGAGTGCACACATTGACAACCGTTCTGTTAGATAGCTGTGTTTTGGATTTAGAAGCAGATATTTCCCTGTGCTGACTGCTGTTTCTTCCCTTTGACGGTAATGGGCTGAAAACGCCTGTTTTGGGACTCTGCAGAGAAAGTGTTTGCAGACTGCTGAATCCACACACGGGTTTAACTCTGGAAGTTGAGTGCACACATTGACAACCGTTCTGTTAGATAGCTGCGTTTTGGATTTAGAAGCAGATATTTCCCTGTGCTGACTGCTGTTTCTTCCATATGCCGGTAATGGGCTGAAAACGCCTGTTTTGGGACTCTGCAGAGAAAGTGTTTGCAGACTGCTGAATCCACACACGGGTTTAACTCTGGAAGTTGAGTGCACACATTGACAACCGTTCTGTTAGATAGCTGCGTTTTGGATTTAGAAGCAGATATTTCCCTGTGCTTACTGCTGTTTCTTCCATATGCCGGTAATGGGCTGAAAACGCCTGTTTTGGGACTCTGCAGAGAAAGTGTTTGCAGACTGCTGAATCCACACACGGGTTTAACTCTGGAAGTTGAGTGCACACATTGACAACCGTTCCGTTAGATAGCTGCGTTTTGGATTTAGAAGCAGATATTTCCCTGTGCTTACTGCTGTTTCTTCCATATGCCGGTAATGGGCTGAAAACGCCTGTTTTGGGACTCTGCAGAGAAAGTGTTTGCAGACTGCTGAATCCACACACGGGTTTAACTCTGGAAGTTGAGTGCACACATTGACAACCGTTCTGTTAGATAGCTGCGTTTTGGATTTAGAAGCAGATATTTCCCTGTGTTGACTGTTGTTTCTTCCATATGCCGGTAATGGGCTGAAAACGCCTGTTTTGGGACTCTGCAGAGAAAGTGTTTGCAGACTGCTGAATCCACACACGGGTTTAACTCTGGAAGTTGAGTGCACACATTGACAACCGTTCCGTTAGATAGCTGCGTTTTGGATTTAGAAGCAGATATTTCCCTGTGCTTACTGCTGTTTCTTCCATATGCCTGTAATGGGCTGAAAACGCCTGTTTTGGGACTCTGCAGAGAAAGTGTTTGCAGACTGCTGAATCCACACACGGGTTTAACTCTGGAAGTTGAGTGCACACATTGACAACCGTTCTGTTAGATAGCTGTGTTTTGGATTTAGAAGCAGATATTTCCCTGTGTTGACTGTTGTTTCTTCCATATGACGGTAATGGGCTGAAAACGCCTGTTTTGGGACTCTGCAGAGAAAGTGTTTGCAGACTGCTGAATCCACACACGGGTTTAACTCTGGAAGTTGAGTGCACACATTGACAACCGTTCTGTTAGATAGCTGCGTTTTGGATTTAGAAGCTGATATTTCCCTGTGCTTACTGCTGTTTCTTCCATATGCCGGTAATGGGCTGAAAACGCCTGTTTTGGGACTCTGCAGAGAAAGTGTTTGCAGACTGCTGAATCCACACACGGGTTTAACTCTGGAAGTTGAGTGCACACATTGACAACCGTTCTGTTAGATAGCTGCGTTTTGGATTTAGAAGCAGATATTTCCCTGTGCTTACTGCTGTTTCTTCCATATGCCGGTAATGGGCTGAAAACGCCTGTTTTGGGACTCTGCAGAGAAAGTGTTTGCAGACTGCTGAATCCACACACGGGTTTAACTCTGGAAGTTGAGTGCACACATTGACAACCGTTCTGTTAGATAGCTGCGTTTTGGATTTAGAAGCAGATATTTCCCTGGGCTTACTGCTGTTTCTTCCATATGCCGGTAATGGGCTGAAAACGCCTGTTTTGGGACTCTGCAGAGAAAGTGTTTGCAGACTGCTGAATCCACACACGGGTTTAACTCTGGAAGTTGAGTGCACACATTGACAACCGTTCTGTTAGACAGCTGCGTTTTGGATTTAGAAGCAGATATTTCCCTGTGCTTACTGCTGTTTCTTCCATATGCCGGTAATGGGCTGAAAACGCCTGTTTTGGGACCCTGCAGAGAAAGTGTTTGCAGACTGCTGAATCCACACACGGGTTTAACTCTGGAAGTTGAGTGCACACATTGACAACCGTTCTGTTAGATAGCTGCGTTTTGGATTTAGAAGCAGATATTTCCCTGTGCTTACTGCTGTTTCTTCCATATGCCGGTAATGGGCTGAAAACGCCTGTTTTGGGACTCTGCAGAGAAAGTGTTTGCAGACTGCTGAATCCACACACGGGTTTAACTCTGGAAGTTGAGTGCACACATTGACAACCGTTCTGTTAGATAGCTGTGTTTTGGATTTAGAAGCAGATATTTCCCTGTGCTGACTGCTGTTTCTTCCATATGACGGTAATGGGCTGAAAACGCCTGTTTTGGGACTCTGCAGAGAAAGTGTTTGCAGACTGCTGAATCCACACACGGGTTTAACTCTGGAAGTTGAGTGCACACATTGACAACCGTTCTGTTAGATAGCTGCGTTTTGGATTTAGAAGCAGATATTTCCCTGTGCTTACTGCTGTTTCTTCCATATGCCGGTAATGGGCTGAAAAGGCCTGTTTTGGGACTCTGAAGAGAAAGTGTTTGCAGACTGCTGAATCCACACAGGGGTTTAACTCTGGAAGTTGAGTGCACACATTGACAACCGTTCTGTTAGATAGCTGCGTTTTGGATTTAGAAGCAGATATTTCCCTGTGCTTACTGCTGTTTCTTCCATATGCCGGTAATGGGCTGAAAACGCCTGTTTTGGGACTCTGCAGAGAAAGTGTTTGCAGACTGCTGAATCCACACACGGGTTTAACTCTGGATGTTGAGTGCACACATTGACAACCGTTCTGTTAGATAGCTGCGTTTTGGATTTAGAAGCAGATATTTCCCTGTGCTTACTGCTGTTTCTTCCATATGCAGGTAATGGGCTGAAAACGCCTGTTTTGGGACTCTGCAGAGAAAGTGTTTGCAGACTGCTGAATCCACACACGGGTTTAACTCTGGAAGTTGAGTGCACACATTGACAACCGTTCTGTTAGATAGCTGCGTTTTGGATTTAGAAGCAGATATTTCCCTGTGCTTACTGCTGTTTCTTCCATATGCCGGTAATGGGCTGAAAACGCCTGTTTTGGGACTCTGCAGAGAAAGTGTTTGCAGACTGCTGAATCCACACACGGGTTTAACTCTGGAAGTTGAGTGCACACATTGACAACCGTTCTGTTAGATAGCTGCGTTTTGGGTTTAGAAGCAGATATTTCCCTGTGCTTACTGATGTTTCTTCCATATGCAGGTAATGGGCTGAAAACGCCTGCTTTGGGACTCTGCAGAGAAAGTGTTTGCAGACTGCTGAATCCACACACGGGTTTAACTCTGGAAGTTGAGTGCACACATTGACAACCGTTCTGTTAGATAGCTGCGTTTTGGATTTAGAAGCAGATATTTCCCTGTGCTTACTGCTGTTTCTTCCATATGCCGGTAATGGGCTGAAAACGCCTGTTTTGGGACTCTGCAGAGAAAGTGTTTGCAGACTGCTGAATCCACACACGGGTTTAACTCTGGAAGTTGAGTGCACACATTGACAACCGTTCTGTTAGATAGCTGCGTTTTGGATTTAGAAGCAGATATTTCCCTGGGCTTACTGCTGTTTCTTCCATATGCCGGTAATGGGCTGAAAACGCCTGTTTTGGGACTCTGCAGAGAAAGTGTTTGCAGACTGCTGAATCCACACACGGGTTTAACTCTGGATGTTGAGTGCACACATTGACAACCGTTCTGTTAGATAGCTGCGTTTTGGATTTAGAAGCAGATATTTCCCTGTGCTTACTGCTGTTTCTTCCATATGCCGGTAATGGGCTGAAAACGCCTGTTTTGGGACCCTGCAGAGAAAGTGTTTGCAGACTGCTGAATCCACACACGGGTTTAACTCTGGAAGTTGAGTGCACACATTGACAACCGTTCTGTTAGATAGCTGCGTTTTGGATTTAGAAGCAGATATTTCCCTGTGCTTACTGCTGTTTCTTCCATATGCCGGTAATGGGCTGAAAACGCCTGTTTTGGGACTCTGCAGAGAAAGTGTTTGCAGACTGCTGAATCCACACACGGGTTTAACTCTGGAAGTTGAGTGCACACATTGACAACCGTTCTGTTAGATAGCTGCGTTTTGGATTTAGAAGCAGATATTTCCCTGTGCTTACTGCTGTTTCTTCCACATGCCGGTAATGGGCTGAAAAGGCCTGTTTTGGGACTCTGAAGAGAAAGTGTTTGCAGACTGCTGAATCCACACACGGGTTTAACTCCGGAAGTTGAGTGCACACATTGACAACCGTTCTGTTAGATAGCTGCGTTTTGGATTTAGAAGCAGATATTTCCCTGTGCTTACTGCTGTTTCTTCCATAGGCCGGTAATGGGCTGAAAACGCCTGTTTTGGGACTCTGCAGAGAAAGTGTTTGCAGACTGGTGAATTCTCACACGGGTTTAACTCTGGAAGTTGAGTGCACACATTGACAACCGTTCTGTTAGATAGCTGCGTTTTGGGTTTAGAAGCAGATATTTCCCTGTGCTTACTGCTGTTTCTTCCATATGCCGGTAATGGGCTGAAAACGCCTGCTTTGGGAATCTGCAGAGAAAGTGTTTGCAGACTGCTGAATCCACACACGGGTTTAACTCTGGAAGTTGAGTGCACACATTGACAACCGTTCTGTTAGATAGCTGTGTTTTGGATTTAGAAGCAGATATTTCCCTGTGCTGACTGCTGTTTCTTCCATATGACGGTAATGGGCTGAAAACGCCTGTTTTGGGACTCTGCAGAGAAAGTGTTTGCAGACTGCTGAATCCACACACGGGTTTAACTCTGGAAGTTGAGTGCACACATTGACAACCGTTCTGTTAGATAGCTGCGTTTTGGATTTAGAAGCAGATATTTCCCTGTGCTTACTGCTGTTTCTTCCACATGCCGGTAATGGGCTGAAAAGGCGTGTTTTGGGACTCTGAAGAGAAAGTGTTTGCAGACTGCAGAATCCACACACGGGTTTAACTCCGGAAGTTGAGTGCACACATTGACAACCGTTCTGTTAGATAGCTGCGTTTTGGATTTAGAAGCAGATATTTCCCTGTGCTTACTGCTGTTTCTTCCATATGCCGGTAATGGGCTGAAAACGCCTGTTTTGGGACTCTGCAGAGAAAGTGTTTGCAGACTGCTGAATCCACACACGGGTTTAACTCTGGAAGTTGAGTGCACACATTGACAACCGTTCTGTTAGATAGCTGCGTTTTGGATTTAGAAGCAGATATTTCCCTGTGCTTACTGCTGTTTCTTCCACATGCCGGTAATGGGCTGAAAAGGCCTGTTTTGGGACTCTGAAGAGAAAGTGTTTGCAGACTGCAGAATCCACACACGGGTTTAACTCCGGAAGTTGAGTGCACACATTGACAACCGTTCTGTTAGATAGCTGCGTTTTGGATTTAGAAGCAGATATTTCCCTGTGCTTACTGCTGTTTCTTCCATATGCCGGTAATGGGCTGAAAACGCCTGTTTTGGGACTCTGCAGAGAAAGTGTTTGCAGACTGCTGAATCCACACACGGGTTTAACTCTGGAAGTTGAGTGCACACATTGACAACCGTTCTGTTAGATAGCTGCGTTTTGGATTTAGAAGCAGATATTTCCCTGTGCTTACTGCTGTTTCTTCCATATGCCGGTAATGGGCTGAAAACGCCTGTTTTGGGACTCTTCAGAGAAAGTGTTTGCAGACTGCTGAATCAACACACAAGTTTAACTCCGGAAGTTGAGTGCACACATTGACAACCGTTCTGTTAGATAGCTGCGTTTTGGATTTAGAAGCAGATATTTCCCTGTGCTTACTGCTGTTTCTTCCATATGCCGGTAATGGGCTGAAAACGCCTGTTTTGGGACTCTGCAGAGAAGATGTTTGCAGACTGCTGAATCCACACACGCGTTTAACTCTGGAAGTTGAGTGCACACATTGACAACCGTTCTGTTAGATAGCTGCGTTTTGGATTTAGAAGCAGATATTTCCCTGTGCTTACTGCTGTTTCTTCCATATGCCGGTAATGGGCTGAAAACGCCTGTTTTGGGACTCTGCAGAGAAAGTGTTTGCAGACTGCTGAATCCACACACGGGTTTAACTCTGGAAGCTGAGTGCACACATTGACAACCGTTCTGTTAGATAGCTGCGTTTTGGATTTAGAAGCAGATATTTCCCTGTGCTTACAGCTGTTTCTTCCATATGCCGGTAATGGGCTGAAAACGCCTGTTTTGGGACTCTGCAGAGAAAGTGTTTGCAGACTGCTGAATCCACACACGGGTTTAACTCTGGAAGTTGAGTGCACACATTGACAACCGTTCTGTTAGATAGCTGCGTTTTGGATTTAGAAGCAGATATTTCCCTGTGCTTACTGCTGTTTCTTCCATATGCCGGTAATGGGCTGAAAACGCCTGTTTTGGGACTCTGCAGAGAAAGTGTTTGCAGACTGCTGAATCCACACACGGGTTTAACTCTGGAAGTTGAGTGCACACATTGACAACCGTTCTGTTAGATAGCTGTGTTTTGGATTTAGAAGCAGATATTTCCCTGTGCTGACTGCTGTTTCTTCCATATGACGGTAATGGGCTGAAAACGCCTGTTTTGGGACTCTGCAGAGAAAGTGTTTGCAGACTGCTGAATCCACACACGGGTTTAACTCTGGAAGTTGAGTGCACACATTGACAACCGTTCTGTTAGATAGCTGCGTTTTGGATTTAGAAGCAGATATTTCCCTGTGCTGACTGCTGTTTCTTCCATATGCCGGTAATGGGCTGAAAAGGCCTGTTTTGGGACTCTGAAGAGAAAGTGTTTGCAGACTGCTGAATCCACACAGGGGTTTAACTCTGGAAGTTGAGTGCACACATTGACAACCGTTCTGTTAGATAGCTGCGTTTTGGATTTAGAAGCAGATATTTCCCTGTGCTTACTGCTGTTTCTTCCATATGCCGGAAATGGGCTGAAAACGCCTGTTTTGGGACTCTGCAGAGAAAGTGTTTGCAGACTGCCGAATCCACACACGGGTTTAACTCTGGATGTTGAGTGCACACATTGACAACCGTTCTGTTAGATAGCTGCGTTTTGGATTTAGAAGCAGATATTTCCCTGTGCTTACTGCTGTTTCTTCCATATGCAGGTAATGGGCTGAAAACGCCTGTTTTGGGACTCTGCAGAGAAAGTGTTTGCAGACTGCTGAATCCACACACGGGTTTAACTCTGGAAGTTGAGTGCACACATTGACAACCGTTCTGTTAGATAGCTGCATTTTGGATTTAGAAGCAGATATTTCCCTGTGCTTACTGCTGTTTCTTCCATATGCCGGTAATGGGCTGAAAACGCCTGTTTTGGGACTCTGCAGAGAAAGTGTTTGCAGACTGCTGAATCCACACACGGGTTTAACTCTGGAAGTTGAGTGCACACATTGACAACCGTTCTGTTAGATAGCTGCGTTTTGGGTTTAGAAGCAGATATTTCCCTGTGCTTACTGCTGTTTCTTCCATATGCCGGTAATGGGCTGAAAACGCCTGCTTTGGGACTCTGCAGAGAAAGTGTTTGCAGACTGCTGAATCCACACACGGGTTTAACTCTGGAAGTTGAGTGCACACATTGACAACCGTTCTGTTAGATAGCTGCGTTTTGGATTTAGAAGCAGATATTTCCCTGTGCTTACTGCTGTTTCTTCCATATGCCGGTAATGGGCTGAAAACGCCTGTTTTGGGACTCTGCAGAGAAAGTGTTTGCAGACTGCTGAATCCACACACGGGTTTAACTCTGGAAGTTGAGTGCACACATTGACAACCGTTCTGTTAGATAGCTGCGTTTTGGATTTAGAAGCAGATATTTCCCTGGGCTTACTGCTGTTTCTTCCATATGCCGGTAAAGGGCTGAAAGCGCCTGTTTTGGGACTCTGCAGAGAAAGTGTTTGCAGACTGCTGAATCCACACACGGGTTTAACTCTGGATGTTGAGTGCACACATTGACAACCGTTCTGTTAGATAGCTGCGTTTTGGATTTAGAAGCAGATATTTCCCTGTGCTTACTGCTGTTTCTTCCATATGCCGGTAATGGGCTGAAAACGCCTGTTTTGGGACCCTGCAGAGAAAGTGTTTGCAGGCTGCTGAATCCACACACGGGTTTAACTCCGGAAGTTGAGTGCACACATTGACAACCGTTCTGTTAGATAGCTGCGTTTTGGATTTAGAAGCAGATATTTCCCTGTGCTTACTGCTGTTTCTTCCATATGCAGGTAATGGGCTGAAAACGCCTGTTTTGGGACTCTGCAGAGAAAGTGTTTGCAGACTGCTGAATCCACACACGGGTTTAACTCTGGAAGTTGAGTGCACACATTGACAACCGTTCTGTTAGATAGCTGCGTTTTGGATTTAGAAGCAGATATTTCCCTGTGCTGACTGCTGTTTCTTCCATATGCCGGTAATGGGCTGAAAACGCCTGTTTTGGGACTCTGCAGAGAAAGTGTTTGCAGACTGCTGAATCCACACACGGGTTTAACTCTGGAAGTTGAGTGCACACATTGACAACCGTTCTGTTAGATAGCTGCGTTTTGGGTTTAGAAGCAGATATTTCCCTGTGCTTACTGCTGTTTCTTCCACATGCCGGTAATGGGCTGAAAAGGCCTGTTTTGGGACTCTGAAGAGAAAGTGTTTGCAGACTGCAGAATGCACACACGGGTTTAACTCTGGAAGTTGAGTGCACACATTGACAACCGTTCTGTTAGATAGCTGCGTTTTGGATTTAGAAGCAGATATTTCCCTGTGCTTACTGCTGTTTCTTCCATATGCCGGTAATGGGCTGAAAACGCCTGTTTTGGGACTCTGCAGAGAAAGTGTTTGCAGACTGCTGAATCCACACACGGGTTTAACTCCGGAAGTTGAGTGCACACATTGACAACCGTTCTGTTAGATAGCTGCGTTTTGGATTTAGAAGCAGATATTTGCCTGTGCTTACTGCTGTTTCTTCCATATGCCGGTAATGGGCTGAAAACGCCTGTTTTGGGACTCTGCAGAGAAAGTGTTTGCAGACTGCTGAATCCACACACGGGTTTAACTCTTTAAGTTGAGTGCACACATTGACAACCGTTCTGTTAGATAGCTGCGTTTTGGATTTAGAAGCATATATTTCCCTGTGCTTCCTGCTGTTTCTTCCATATGCTGGTAATGGGCTGAAAACGCCTGTTTTGGGACTCTGCAGAGAAAGTGTTTGCAGACTGCTGAATCCACACACGGGTTTAACTCTGGAAGTTGAGTGCACACATTGACAACCGTTCTGTTTGATAGCTGCGTTTTGGATTTAGAAGCAGATATTTCCCTGTGCTTACTGCTGTTTCTTCCATATGCCGGTAATGGGCTGAAAACGCCTGTTTTGGGACTCTGCAGAGAAAGTGTTTGCAGACTGCTGAATCAACACACGGGTTTAACTCCGGAAGTTGAGTGCACACATTGACAACCGTTCTGTTACATAGCTGCGTTTTGGATTTAGAAGCAGATATTTCCCTGTGCTTACTGCTGTTTCTTCCATATGCCGGTAATGGGCTGAAAACGCCTGTTTTGGGACTCTGCAGAGAAAGTGTTTGCAGACTGCTGAATCCACACACGGGTTTAACTCTGGAAGTTGAGTGCACACATTGACAACCGTTCTGTTAGATAGCTGCGTTTTGGATTTAGAAGCAGATATTTCCCTGTGCTTACTGCTGTTTCTTCCATATGCCGGTAATGGGCTGAAAACGCCTGTTTTGGGACTCTGCAGAGAAAGTGTTTGCAGACTGCTGAATCAACACACGGGTTTAACTCCGGAAGTTGAGTGCACACATTGACAACCGTTCTGTTAGATAGCTGCGTTTTGGATTTAGAAGCAGATATTTCCCTGGGCTTACTGCTGTTTCTTCCATATGCCGGTAATGGGCTGAAAACGCCTGTTTTGGGACTCTGCAGAGAAGGTGTTTGCAGACTGCTGAATCCACACACGGGTTTAACTCTGGAAGTTGAGTGCACACATTGACAACCGTTCTGTTAGATAGCTGCGTTTTGGAATTAGAAGCAGATATTTCCCTGTGCTTACTGCTGTTTCTTCCATATGCCGGTAATGGGCTGAAATCGCCTGTTTTGGGACTCTGCAGAGAAAGTGTTTGCAGACTGCTGAATCCACACACGGGTTTAACTCTGGAAGTTGAGTGCACACATTGACAACCGTTCTGTTAGATAGCTGCGTTTTGGATTTAGAAGCAGATATTTCCCTGTGCTTCCTGTTGTTTCTTCCATATGCCGGTAATGGGCTGAAAACGCCTGTTTTGGGACTCTGCAGAGAAAGTGTTTGCAGACTGCTGAATCCACACACGGGTTTAACTCTGGAAGTTGAGTGCACACATTGACAACCGTTCTGTTAGATAGCTGCGTTTTGGATTTAGAAGCAGATATTTCCCTGTGCTGACTGCTGTTTCTTCCATATGCCGGTAATGGGCTGAAAACGCCTGTTTTGGGACTCTGCAGAGAAAGTGTTTGCAGACTGCTGAATCAACACACGGGTTTAACTCCGGAAGTTGAGTGCACACATTGACAACCGTTCTGTTACATAGCTGCGTTTTGGATTTAGAAGCAGATATTTCCCTGTGCTTACTGCTGTTTCTTCCATATGCCGGTAATGGGCTGAAAACGCCTGTTTTGGGACTCTGCAGAGAAAGTGTTTGCAGACTGCTGAATCCACACACGGGTTTAACTCTGGAAGTTGAGTGCACACATTGACAACCGTTCTGTTAGATAGCTGCGTTTTGGATTTAGAAGCAGATATTTCCCTGTGCTTACTGCTGTTTCTTCCATATGCCGGTAATGGGCTGAAAACGCCTGTTTTGGGACTCTGCAGAGAAAGTGTTTGCAGACTGCTGAATCAACACACGGGTTTAACTCCGGAAGTTGAGTGCACACATTGACAACCGTTCTGTTAGATAGCTGCGTTTTGGATTTAGAAGCAGATATTTCCCTGGGCTTACTGCTGTTTCTTCCATATGCCGGTAATGGGCTGAAAACGCCTGTTTTGGGACTCTGCAGAGAAGGTGTTTGCAGACTGCTGAATCCACACACGGGTTTAACTCTGGAAGTTGAGTGCACACATTGACAACCGTTCTGTTAGATAGCTGCGTTTTGGAATTAGAAGCAGATATTTCCCTGTGCTTACTGCTGTTTCTTCCATATGCCGGTAATGGGCTGAAATCGCCTGTTTTGGGACTCTGCAGAGAAAGTGTTTGCAGACTGCTGAATCCACACACGGGTTTAACTCTGGAAGTTGAGTGCACACATTGACAACCGTTCTGTTAGATAGCTGCGTTTTGGATTTAGAAGCAGATATTTCCCTGTGCTTCCTGTTGTTTCTTCCATATGCCGGTAATGGGCTGAAAACGCCTGTTTTGGGACTCTGCAGAGAAAGTGTTTGCAGACTGCTGAATCCACACACGGGTTTAACTCTGGAAGTTGAGTGCACACATTGACAACCGTTCTGTTAGATAGCTGCGTTTTGGATTTAGAAGCAGATATTTCCCTGTGCTGACTGCTGTTTCTTCCATATGCCGGTAATGGGCTGAAAACGCCTGTTTTGGGACTCTGCAGAGAAAGTGTTTGCAGACTGCTGAATCCACACACGGGTTTAACTCTGGAAGTTGAGTGCACACATTGACAACCGTTCTGTTAGATAGCTGCGTTTTGGATTTAGAAGCAGATATTTCCCTGTGCTTACTGCTGTTTCTTCCATATGCCGGTAATGGGCTGAAAACGCCTGTTTTGGGACTCTGCAGAGAAAGTGTTTGCAGACTGCTGAATCCACACACGGGTTTAACTCTGGAAGTTGAGTGCACACATTGACAACCGTTCTGTTAGATAGCTGCGTTTTGGATTTAGAAGCAGATATTTCCCTGTGCTTACTGCTGTTTCTTCCATAGGCCGGTAATGGGCTGAAAACGCCTGTTTTCGGACTCTGCAGAGAAAGTGTTTGCAGACTGGTGAATTCTCACACGGGTTTAACTCTGGAAGTTGAGTGCACACATTGACAACCGTTCTGTTAGATAGCTGCGTTTTGGGTTTAGAAGCAGATATTTCCCTGTGCTTACTGCTGTTTCTTCCATATGCCGGTAATGGGCTGAAAACGCCTGCTTTGGGACTCTGCAGAGAAAGTGTTTGCAGACTGCTGAATCCACACACGGGTTTAACTCTGGAAGTTGAGTGCACACATTGACAACCGTTCTGTTAGATAGCTGTGTTTTGGATTTAGAAGCAGATATTTCCCTGTGCTGACTGCTGTTTCTTCCATATGACGGTAATGGGCTGAAAACGCCTGTTTTGGGACTCTGCAGAGAAAGTGTTTGCAGACTGCTGAATCCACACACGGGTTTAACTCTGGAAGTTGAGTGCACACATTGACAACCGTTCTGTTAGATAGCTGCGTTTTGGATTTAGAAGCAGATATTTCCCTGTGCTTACTGCTGTTTCTTCCACATGCCGGTAATGGGCTGAAAAGGCCTGTTTTGGGACTCTGAAGAGAAAGTGTTTGCAGACTGCAGAATCCACACACGGGTTTAACTCTGGAAGTTGAGTGCACACATTGACAACCGTTCTGTTAGATAGCTGCGTTTTGGATTTAGAAGCAGATATTTCCCTGTGCTTACTGCTGTTTCTTCCATATGCCGGTAATGGGCTGAAAACGCCTGTTTTGGGACTATGCAGAGAAAGTGTTTGCAGACTGGTGAATCCACACACGGGTTTAACTCTGGAAGTTGAGTGCACACATTGACAACCGTTCTGTTAGATAGCTGCGTTTTGGATTTAGAAGCAGATATTTCCCTGTGCTTACTGCTGTTTCTTCCATATGCCGGTACTGGGCTGAAAACGCCTGTTTTGGGACTCTGCAGAGAAAGTGTTTGCAGACTGCTGAATCCACACACGGGTTTAACTCTGGAAGTTGAGTGCACACATTGACAACCGTTCTGTTAGATAGCTGCGTTTTGGATTTAGAAGCAGATATTTCCCTGTGCTTACTGCTGTTTCTTCCATATGCCGGTAATGGGCTGAAAACGCCTGTTTTGGGACTCTGCAGAGAAAGTGTTTGCAGACTGCTGAATCCACACACGGGTTTAACTCTGGAAGTTGAGTGCACACATTGACAACCGTTCTGTTAGATAGCTGTGTTTTGGATTTAGAAGCAGATATTTCCCTGTGCTGACTGCTGTTTCTTCCCTATGACGGTAATGGGCTGAAAACGCCTGTTTTGGGACTCTGCAGAGAAAGTGTTTGCAGACTGCTGAATCCACACACGGGTTTAACTCTGGAAGTTGAGTGCACACATTGACAACCGTTCTGTTAGATAGCTGCGTTTTGGATTTAGAAGCAGATATTTCCCTGTGCTTACTGCTGTTTCTTCCATATGCCGGTAATGGGCTGAAAACGCCTGTTTTGGGACCCTGCAGAGAAAGTGTTTGCAGACTGCTGAATCCACACACGGGTTTAACTCTGGAAGTTGAGTGCACACATTGACAACCGTTCTGTTAGATAGCTGCGTTTTGGATTTAGAAGCAGATATTTCCCTGTGCTTACTGCTGTTTCTTCCATATGCCGGTAATGGGCTGAAAACGCCTGTTTTGGGACTCTGCAGAGAAAGTGTTTGCAGACTGCTGAATCCACACACGGGTTTAACTCTGGAAGTTGAGTGCACACAGTGACAACCGTTCTGTTAGATAGCTGTGTTTTGGATTTAGAAGCAGATATTTCCCTGTGCTGACTGCTGTTTCTTCCATATGACGGTAATGGGCTGAAAACGCCTGTTTGGGGACTCTGCAGAGAAAGTGTTTGCAGACTGCTGAATCCACACACGGGTTTAACTCTGGAAGTTGAGTGCACACATTGACAACCGTTCTGTTAGATAGCTGCGTTTTGGATTTAGAAGCAGATATTTCCCTGTGCTTACTGCTGTTTCTTCCATATGCCGGTAATGGGCTGAAAAGGCCTGTTTTGGGACTCTGAAGAGAAAGTGTTTGCAGACTGCTGAATCCACACGGGTTTAACTCTGGAAGTTGAGTGCACACATTGACAACCGTTCTGTTAGATAGCTGCGTTTTGGATTTAGAAGCAGATATTTCCCTGTGCTTACTGCTGTTTCTTCCATATGCCGGTAATGGGCTGAAAACGCCTGTTTTGGGACTCTGCAGAGAAAGTGTTTGCAGACTGCTGAATCAACACACGGGTTTAACTCCGGAAGTTGAGTGCACACATTGACAACCGTTCTGTTAGATAGCTGCGTTTTGGATTTAGAAGCAGATATTTCCCTGTGCTTACTGCTGTTTCTTCCATATGCCGGTAATGGGCTGAAAACGCCTGTTTTGGGACTCTGCAGAGAAGATGTTTGCAGACTGCTGAATCCACACACGGGTTTAACTCTGGAAGTTGAGTGCACACATTGACAACCGCTCTGTTAGATAGCTGCGTTTTGGATTTAGAAGCAGATATTTCCCTGTGCTTACTGCTGTTTCTTCCATATGCCGGTAATGGGCTGAAAACGCCTGTTTTGGGACTCTGCAGAGAAAGTGTTTGCAGACTGCTGAATCCACACACGGGTTTAACTCTGGAAGTTGAGTGCACACATTGACAACCGTTCTGTTAGATAGCTGCGTTTTGGATTTAGAAGCAGATATTTCCCTGGGCTTACTGCTGTTTCTTCCATATGCCGGTAATGGGCTGAAAACGCCTGTTTTGGGACTCTGCAGAGAAAGTGTTTGCAGACTGCTGAATCCACACACGGGTTTAACTCTGGAAGTTGAGTGCACACATTGACAACCGTTCTGTTAGATAGCTGCGTTTTGGATTTAGAAGCAGATATTTCCCTGTGCTTCCTGCTGTTTCTTCCATATGCCGGTAATGGGCTGAAAACACCTGTTTTGGGACTCTGCAGAGAAAGTGTTTGCAGACTGCTGAATCCACACACGGGTTTAACTCTGGAAGTTGAGTGCACACATTGACAACCGTTCTGTTAGATAGCTGCGTTTTGGATTTAGAAGCAGATATTTCCCTGGGCTTACTGCTGTTTCTTCCTTATGCCGGTAATGGGCTGAAAACGCCTGTTTTGGGACTCTGCAGAGAAAGTGTTTGCAGACTGCTGAATCCACACACGGGTTTAACTCTGGAAGTTGAGTGCACACATTGACAACCGTTCTGTTAGATAGCTGCGTTTTGGATTTAGTAGCAGATATTTCCCTGTGATTACTGCTGTTTCTTCCATATGCCGGTAATGGGCTGAAAACGCCTGTTTTGGGACTCTGCAGAGAAAGTGTTTGCAGACTGCTGAATCCACACACGGGTTTAACTCTGGAAGTTGAGTGCACACATTGACAACCGTTCTGTTAGATAGCTGCGTTTTGGATTTAGAAGCAGATATTTCCCTGTGCTTACTGCTGTTTCTTCCATATGCCGGTAATGGGCTGAAAACGCCTGTTTTGGGACTCTGCAGAGAAGATGTTTGCAGACTGCTGAATCCACACACGGGTTTAACTCTGGAAGTTGAGTGCACACATTGACAACCGTTCTGTTAGATAGCTGCGTTTTGGATTTAGAAGCAGATACTTCCCTGTGCTGTTTCTTCCATATGCCGGTAATGGGCTGAAAACGCCTGTTTTGGGACTCTGCAGAGAAAGTGTTTGCAGACTGCTGAATCCACACACGGGTTTAACTCTGGAAGTTGAGTGCACACATTGACAACCGTTCTGTTAGATAGCTGCGTTTTGGATTTAGAAGCAGATATTTCCCTGTGCTTACTGCTGTTTCTTCCATATGCCGGTAATGGGCTGAAAACGCCTGTTTTGGGACTCTGCAGAGAAAGTGTTTGCAGACTGCTGAATCCACACACGGGTTTAACTCTGGAAGTTGAGTGCACACATTGACAACCGTTCTGTTAGATAGCTGCGTTTTGGATTTAGAAGCAGATATTTCCCTGTGCTTACTGCTGTTTCTTCCATATGCCGGAAATGGGCTGAAAACGCCTGTTTTGGGGCTCTGCAGAAAAAGTGTTTGCAGACTGCTGAATCCACACACGGATTTAACTCTGGAAGTTGAGTGCACACATTGACAACCGTTGTGTTAGATAGCTGCGTTTTGGATTTAGAAGCAGATATTTCCCTGTGTTTACTACTGTTTCATCCTTATGCCGGTAATGGGCTGAAAACGCCTGTTTTGGGACACTGCAGAGAAAGTGTTTGCAGACTGCTGAATCCACACTCGGGTTTAACTCTGGAAGTTGAGCGCACACATTGTCAACCGTTCTGTTAGATAGCTGCGTTTTGGATTTAGAAGCAGATATTTCCCTGTGCTTACTGCTGTTTCTTCCATATGCCGGTAATGGGCTGAAAACGCCTGTTTTGGGACTCTGCAGAGAAGATGTTTACAGACTGCTGATTCCACACACGGGTTTAACTCTGGAAGTTGAGTGCACACATTGACAACCGTTCTGTTAGATAGCTGCGTTTTGGATTTAGAAGCAGATATTTCCCTGTGCTTACTGCTGTTTCTTCCATATGCCGGTAATGGGCTGAAAACGCCTGTTTTGGGACTCTGCAGAGAAAGGGTTTGCAGACTGCTGAATCCACACACGGGTTTAACTCTGGAAGTTGAGTGCACACATTGACAACCGTTCTGTTAGATAGCTGCGTTTTGGATTTAGAAGCAGATATTTCCCTGTGCTTACTGCTGTTTCTTCCATATGCCGGTAATGGGCTGAAAACGCCTGTTTTGGGACCCTGCAGAGAAGGTGTTTGCAGACTGCTGAATCCACACACCGGTTTAACTCTGGAAGTTGAGTGCACACATTGACAACCGTTCTGTTAGATAGCTGCGTTTTGGATTTAGAAGCAGATATTTTCCTGTGCTGACTGCTGTTTCTTCCATATGCCGGTAATGGGCTGAAAACGCCTGTTTTGGGACTCTGCAGAGAAAGTGTTTGCAGACTGCTGAATCCACACACGGGTTTAACTCTGGAAGTTGAGTGCACACATTGACAACCGTTCTGTTAGATAGCTGTGTTTTGGATTTAGAAGCAGATATTTCCCTGTGCTGACTGCTGTTTCTTCCATATGACGGTAATGGGCTGAAAACGCCTGTTTTGGGACTCTGCAGAGAAAGTGTTTGCAGACTGCTGAATCCACACACGGGTTTAACTCTGGAAGTTGAGTGCACACATTGACAACCGTTCTGTTAAATAGCTGCGTTTTGGAATTAGAAGCAGATATTTCCCTGGGCTTACTGCTGTTTCTTCCATATGCCGGAAATGGGCTGAAAACGCCTGTTTTGGGACTCTGCAGAGAAAGTGTTTGCAGACTGCTGAATCCACACACGGGTTTAACTCTGGAAGTTGAGTGCACACATTGACAACCGTTCTGTTAGATAGCTGCGTTTTGGATTTAGAAGCAGATATTTCCCTGTGCATACTGCTGTTTCTTCCATATGCCGGAAATGGGCTGAAAACGCCTGTTTTGGGACTCTGCAGAGAAAGTGTTTGCAGACTGCTGAATCCACACACGGGTTTAACTCTGGAAGTTGAGTGCACACATTGACAACCGTTCTGTTAGATAGCTGCGTTTTGGATTTAGAAGCAGATATTTCCCTGTGCTGACTGCTGTTTCTTCCATATGCCGGTAATGGGCTGAAAACGCCTGTTTTGGGACTCTGCAGAGAAAGTGTTTGCAGACTGCTGAATCCACACACGGGTTTAACTCTGGAAGTTGAGTGCACACATTGACAACCGTTCTGTTAGATAGCTGCGTTTTGGATTTAGAAGCAGATATTTCCCTGTGCTTACTGCTGTTTCTTCCACATGCCGGTAATGGGCTGAAAAGGCCTGTTTTGGGACTCTGAAGAGAAAGTGTTTGCAGACTGCAGAATCCACACACGGGTTTAACTCCGGAAGTTGAGTGCACACATTGACAACCGTTCTGTTAGATAGCTGCGTTTTGGATTTAGAAGCAGATATTTCCCTGTGCTTACTGCTGTTTCTTCCATATGCCGGTAATGGGCTGAAAACGCCTGTTTTGGGACTCTGCAGAGAAAGTGTTTGCAGACTGCTGAATCCACACACGGGTTTAACTCTGGAAGTTGAGTGCACACATTGACAACCGTTCTGTTAGATAGCTGCGTTTTGGATTTAGAAGCAGATATTTCCCTGTGCTTACTGCTGTTTCTTCCATATGCCGGTAATGGGCTGAAAACGCCTGTTTTGGGACTCTTCAGAGAAAGTGTTTGCAGACTGCTGAATCAACACACAAGTTTAACTCGGAAGTTGAGTGCACACATTGACAACCGTTCTGTTAGATAGCTGCGTTTTGGATTTAGAAGCAGATATTTCCCTGTGCTTACTGCTGTTTCTTCCATATGCCGGTAATGGGCTGAAAACGCCTGTTTTGGGACTCTGCAGAGAAGATGTTTGCAGACTGCTGAATCCACACACGGGTTTAACTCTGGAAGTTGAGTGCACACATTGACAACCGTTCTGTTAGATAGCTGCGTTTTGGATTTAGAAGCAGATATTTCCCTGTGCTTACTGCTGTTTCTTCCATATGCCGGTAATGGGCTGAAAACGCCTGTTTTGGGACTCTGCAGAGAAAGTGTTTGCAGACTGCTGAATCCACACACGGGTTTAACTCTGGAAGCTGAGTGCACACATTGACAACCGTTCTGTTAGATAGCTGCGTTTTGGATTTAGAAGCAGATATTTCCCTGTGCTTACAGCTGTTTCTTCCATATGCCGGTAATGGGCTGAAAACGCCTGTTTTGGGACTCTGCAGAGAAAGTGTTTGCAGACTGCTGAATCCACACACGGGTTTAACTCTGGAAGTTGAGTGCACACATTGACAACCGTTCTGTTAGATAGCTGCGTTTTGGATTTAGAAGCAGATATTTCCCTGTGCTTACTGCTGTTTCTTCCATATGCCGGTAATGGGCTGAAAACGCCTGTTTTGGGACTCTGCAGAGAAAGTGTTTGCAGACTGCTGAATCCACACACGGGTTTAACTCTGGAAGTTGAGTGCACACATTGACAACCGTTCTGTTAGATAGCTGTGTTTTTGATTTAGAAGCAGATATTTCCCTGTGCTGACTGCTGTTTCTTCCATATGACGGTAATGGGCTGAAAACGCCTGTTTTGGGACTCTGCAGAGAAAGTGTTTGCAGACTGCTGAATCCACACACGGGTTTAACTCTGGAAGTTGAGTGCACACATTGACAACCGTTCTGTTAGATAGCTGCGTTTTGGATTTAGAAGCAGATATTTCCCTGGGCTTACTGCTGTTTCTTCCTTATGCCGGTAATGGGCTGAAAACGCCTGTTTTGGGACTCTGCAGAGAAAGTGTTTGCAGACTGCTGAATCCACACACGGGTTTAACTCTGGAAGTTGAGTGCACACATTGACAACCGTTCTGTTAGATAGCTGCGTTTTGGATTTAGTAGCAGATATTTCCCTGTGATTACTGCTGTTTCTTCCATATGCCGGTAATGGGCTGAAAACGCCTGTTTTGGGGACTCTGCAGAGAAAGTGTTTGCAGACTGCTGAATCCACACACGGGTTTAACTCTGGAAGTTGAGTGCACACATTGACAACCGTTCTGTTAGATAGCTGCGTTTTGGATTTAGAAGCAGATATTTCCCTGTGCTTACTGCTGTTTCTTCCATATGCCGGTAATGGGCTGAAAACGCCTGTTTTGGGACTCTGCAGAGAAGATGTTTGCAGACTGCTGAATCCACACACGGGTTTAACTCTGGAAGTTGAGTGCACACATTGACAACCGTTCTGTTAGATAGCTGCGTTTTGGATTTAGAAGCAGATACTTCCCTGTGCTGTTTCTTCCATATGCCGGTAATGGGCTGAAAACGCCTGTTTTGGGACTCTGCAGAGAAAGTGTTTGCAGACTGCTGAATCCACACACGGGTTTAACTCTGGAAGTTGAGTGCACACATTGACAACCGTTCTGTTAGATAGCTGCGTTTTGGATTTAGAAGCAGATATTTCCCTGTGCTTACTGCTGTTTCTTCCATATGCCGGTAATGGGCTGAAAACGCCTGTTTTGGGACTCTGCAGAGAAAGTGTTTGCAGACTGCTGAATCCACACACGGGTTTAACTCTGGAAGTTGAGTGCACACATTGACAACCGTTCTGTTAGATAGCTGCGTTTTGGATTTAGAAGCAGATATTTCCCTGTGCTTACTGCTGTTTCTTCCATATGCCGGAAATGGGCTGAAAACGCCTGTTTTGGGACTCTGCAGAGAAAGTGTTTGCAGACTGCTGAATCCACACACGGGTTTAACTCTGGAAGTTGAGTGCACACATTGACAACCGTTGTGTTAGATAGCTGCGTTTTGGATTTAGAAGCAGATATTTCCCTGTGTTTACTACTGTTTCTTCCTTATGCCGGTAATGGGCTGAAAACGCCTGTTTTGGGACACTGCAGAGAAAGTGTTTGCAGACTGCTGAATCCACACTCGGGTTTAACTCTGGAAGTTGAGCGCACACATTGTCAACCGTTCTGTTAGATAGCTGCGTTTTGGATTTAGAAGCAGATATTTCCCTGTGCTTACTGCTGTTTCTTCCATATGCCGGTAATGGGCTGAAAACGCCTGTTTTGGGACTCTGCAGAGAAGATGTTTACAGACTGCTGATTCCACACACGGGTTTAACTCTGGAAGTTGAGTGCACACATTGACAACCGTTCTGTTAGATAGCTGCGTTTTGGATTTAGAAGCAGATATTTCCCTGTGCTTACTGCTGTTTCTTCCATATGCCGGTAATGGGCTGAAAACGCCTGTTTTGGGACTCTGCAGAGAAAGGGTTTGCAGACTGCTGAATCCACACACGGGTTTAACTCTGGAAGTTGAGTGCACACATTGACAACCGTTCTGTTAGATAGCTGCGTTTTGGATTTAGAAGCAGATATTTCCCTGTGCTTACTGCTGTTTCTTCCATATGCCGGTAATGGGCTGAAAACGCCTGTTTTGGGACCCTGCAGAGAAGGTGTTTGCAGACTGCTGAATCCACACACCGGTTTAACTCTGGAAGTTGAGTGCACACATTGACAACCGTTCTGTTAGATAGCTGCGTTTTGGATTTAGAAGCAGATATTTTCCTGTGCTGACTGCTGTTTCTTCCATATGCCGGTAATGGGCTGAAAACGCCTGTTTTGGGACTCTGCAGAGAAAGTGTTTGCAGACTGCTGAATCCACACACGGGTTTAACTCTGGAAGTTGAGTGCACACATTGACAACCGTTCTGTTAGATAGCTGTGTTTTGGATTTAGAAGCAGATATTTCCCTGTGCTGACTGCTGTTTCTTCCATATCACGGTAATGGGCTGAAAACGCCTGTTTTGGGACTCTGCAGAGAAAGTGTTTGCAGACTGCTGAATCCACACACGGGTTTAACTCTGGAAGTTGAGTGCACACATTGACAACCGTTCTGTTAAATAGCTGCGTTTTGGAATTAGAAGCAGATATTTCCCTGGGCTTACTGCTGTTTCTTCCATATGCCGGAAATGGGCTGAAAACGCCTGTTTTGGGACTCTGCAGAGAAAGTGTTTGCAGACTGCTGAATCCACACACGGTTTAACTCTGGAAGTTGAGTGCACACATTGACACCGTTCTGTTAGATAGCTGCGTTTTGGATTTAGAAGCAGATATTTCCCTGTGCATACTGCTGTTTCTTCCATATGCCGGAAATGGGCTGAAAACGCCTGTTTTGGGACTCTGCAGAGAAAGTGTTTGCAGACTGCTGAATCCACACACGGGTTTAACTCTGGAAGTTGAGTGCACACATTGACAACCGTTCTGTTAGATAGCTGCGTTTTGGATTTAGAAGCAGATATTTCCCTGTGCTGACTGCTGTTTCTTCCATATGCCGGTAATGGGCTGAAAACGCCTGTTTTGGGACTCTGCAGAGAAAGTGTTTGCAGACTGCTGAATCCACACACGGGTTTAACTCTGGAAGTTGAGTGCACACATTGACAACCGTTCTGTTAGATAGCTGCGTTTTGGATTTAGAAGCAGATATTTCCCTGTGCTTACTGCTGTTTCTTCCACATGCCGGTAATGGGCTGAAAAGGCCTGTTTTGGGACTCTGAAGAGAAAGTGTTTGCAGACTGCAGAATCCACACACGGGTTTAACTCCGGAAGTTGAGTGCACAGATTGACAACCGTTCTGTTAGATAGCTGCGTTTTGGATTTAGAAGCAGATATTTCCCTGTGCTTACTGCTGTTTCTTCCATATGCCGGTAATGGGCTGAAAACGCCTGTTTTGGGGACTCTGCAGAGAAAGTGTTTGCAGACTGCTGAATCCACACACGGGTTTAACTCTGGAAGTTGAGTGCACACATTGACAGCCGTTCTGTTAGATAGCTGCGTTTTGGATTTAGAAGCAGATATTTCCCTGTGCTTACTGCTGTTTCTTCCATATGCCGGTAATGGGCTGAAAACGCCTGTTTTGGGACTCTTCAGAGAAAGTGTTTGCAGACTGCTGAATCAACACACAAGTTTAACTCCGGAAGTTGAGTGCACACATTGACAACCGTTCTGTTAGATAGCTGCGTTTTGGATTTAGAAGCAGATATTTCCCTGTGCTTACTGCTGTTTCTTCCATATGCCGGTAATGGGCTGAAAACGCCTGTTTTGGGACTCTGCAGAGAAGATGTTTGCAGACTGCTGAATCCACACACGCGTTTAACTCTGGAAGTTGAGTGCACACATTGACAACCGTTCTGTTAGATAGCTGCGTTTTGGATTTAGAAGCAGATATTTCCCTGTGCTTACTGCTGTTTCTTCCATATGCCGGTAATGGGCTGAAAACGCCTGTTTTGGGACTCTGCAGAGAAAGTGTTTGCAGACTGCTGAATCCACACACGGGTTTAACTCTGGAAGCTGAGTGCACACATTGACAACCGTTCTGTTAGATAGCTGCGTTTTGGATTTAGAAGCAGATATTTCCCTGTGCTTACAGCTGTTTCTTCCATATGCCGGTAATGGGCTGAAAACGCCTGTTTTGGGACTCTGCAGAGAAAGTGTTTGCAGACTGCTGAATCCACACACGGGTTTAACTCTGGAAGTTGAGTGCACACATTGACAACCGTTCTGTTAGATAGCTGCGTTTTGGATTTAGAAGCAGATATTTCCCTGTGCTTACTGCTGTTTCTTCCATATGCCGGTAATGGGCTGAAAACGCCTGTTTTGGGACTCTGCAGAGAAAGTGTTTGCAGACTGCTGAATCCACACACGGGTTTAACTCTGGAAGTTGAGTGCACACATTGACAACCGTTCTGTTAGATAGCTGTGTTTTTGATTTAGAAGCAGATATTTCCCTGTGCTGACTGCTGTTTCTTCCATATGACGGTAATGGGCTGAAAACGCCTGTTTTGGGACTCTGCAGAGAAAGTGTTTGCAGACTGCTGAATCCACACACGGGTTTAA
>NW_026989475.1:0-53462 GCF_030222135.1 Aotus nancymaae
ATGGAAGAAACAGCAGTAAGCACAGGGAAATATCTGCTTCTAAATCCAAAACGCAGCTATCTAACAGAACGGTTGTCAATGTGTGCACTCAACTTCCAGAGTTAAACCCGTGTGTGGATTCAGCAGTCTGCAAACACTTTCTCTGCAGAGTCCCAAAACAGGCGTTTTCAGCCCATTACCGGCATATGGAAGAAACAGCAGTAAGCACAGGGAAATATCTGCTTCTAAATCCAAAACGCAGCTATCTAACAGAACGGTTGTCAATGTGTGCACTCAACTTCCAGAGTTAAACCCGTGTGTGGATTCAGCAGTCTGCAAACACTTTCTCTGCAGAGTCCCAAAACAGGCCTTTTCAGCCCATTACCGGCATATGGAAGAAACAGCAGTAAGCACAGGGAAATATCTGCTTCTAAATCCAAAACGCAGCTATCTAACAGAACGGTTGTCAATGTGTGCACTCAACTTCCAGAGTTAAACCCGTGTGTGGATTCAGCAGTCTGCAAACACTTTCTCTGCAGAGTCCCAAAACAGGCGTTTTCAGCCCATTACCGGCATATGGAAGAAACAGCAGTAAGCACAGGGAAATATCTGCTTCTAAATCCAAAACGCAGCTATCTAACAGAACGGTTGTCAATGTGTGCACTCAACTTCCAGAGTTAAACCCGTGTGTGGATTCAGCAGTCTGCAAACACTTTCTCTGCAGAGTCCCAAAACAGGCGTTTTCAGCCCATTACCGGCATATGGAAGAAACAGCAGTAAGCACAGGGAAATATCTGCTTCTAAATCCAAAACGCAGCTATCTAACAGAACGGTTGTCAATGTGTGCACTCAACTTCCAGAGTTAAACCCGTGTGTGGATTCAGCAGTCTGCAAACACTTTCTCTGCAGAGTCCCAAAACAGGCGTTTTCAGCCCATTACCGGCATATGGAAGAAACAGCAGTAAGCACAGGGAAATATCTGCTTCTAAATCCAAAACGCAGCTATCTAACAGAACGGTTGTCAATGTGTGCACTCAACTTCCAGAGTTAAACCCGTGTGTGGATTCAGCAGTCTGCAAACACTTTCTCTGCAGAGTCCCAAAACAGGCGTTTTCAGCCCATTACCGGCATATGGAAGAAACAGCAGTAAGCACAGGGAAATATCTGCTTCTAAATCCAAAACGCAGCTATCTAACAGAACGGTTGTCAATGTGTGCACTCAACTTCCAGAGTTAAACCCGTGTGTGGATTCAGCAGTCTGCAAACACTTTCTCTGCAGAGTCCCAAAACAGGCGTTTTCAGCCCATTACCGGCATATGGAAGAAACAGCAGTAAGCACAGGGAAATATCTGCTTCTAAATCCAAAACGCAGCTATCTAACAGAACGGTTGTCAATGTGTGCACTCAACTTCCAGAGTTAAACCCGTGTGTGGATTCAGCAGTCTGCAAACACTTTCTCTGCAGAGTCCCAAAACAGGCGTTTTCAGCCCATTACCGGCATATGGAAGAAACAGCAGTAAGCACAGGGAAATATCTGCTTCTAAATCCAAAACGCAGCTATCTAACAGAACGGTTGTCAATGTGTGCACTCAACTTCCAGAGTTAAACCCGTGTGTGGATTCAGCAGTCTGCAAACACTTTCTCTGCAGAGTCCCAAAACAGGCGTTTTCAGCCCATTACCGGCATATGGAAGAAACAGCAGTAAGCACAGGGAAATATCTGCTTCTAAATCCAAAACGCAGCTATCTAACAGAACGGTTGTCAATGTGTGCACTCAACTTCCAGAGTTAAACCCGTGTGTGGATTCAGCAGTCTGCAAACACTTTCTGTGCAGAGTCCCAAAACAGGCGTTTTCAGCCCATTACCGGCATATGGAAGAAACAGCAGTAAGCACAGGGAAATATCTGCTTCTAAATCCAAAACGCAGCTATCTAACAGAACGGTTGTCAATGTGTGCACTCAACTTCCAGAGTTAAACCCGTGTGTGGATTCAGCAGTCTGCAAACACTTTCTCTGCAGAGTCCCAAAACAGGCGTTTTCAGCCCATTACCGGCATATGGAAGAAACAGCAGTAAGCACAGGGAAATATCTGCTTCTAAATCCAAAACGCAGCTATCTAACAGAACGGTTGTCAATGTGTGCACTCAACTTCCAGAGTTAAACCCGTGTGTGGATTCAGCAGTCTGCAAACACTTTCTCTGCAGAGTCCCAAAACAGGCGTTTTCAGCCCATTACCGGCATATGGAAGAAACAGCAGTAAGCACAGGGAAATATCTGCTTCTAAATCCAAAACGCAGCTATCTAACAGAACGGTTGTCAATGTGTGCACTCAACTTCCAGAGTTAAACCCGTGTGTGGATTCAGCAGTCTGCAAACACTTTCTCTGCAGAGTCCCAAAACAGGTGTTTTCAGCCCATTACCGGCATATGGAAGAAACAGCAGTAAGCACAGGGAAATATCTGCTTCTAAATCCAAAACGCAGCTATCTAACAGAACGGTTGTCAATGTGTGCACTCAACTTCCAGAGTTAAACCCGTGTGTGGATTCAGCAGTCTGCAAACACTTTCTCTGCAGAGTCCCAAAACAGGCGTTTTCAGCCCATTACCGGCATATGGAAGAAACAGCAGTAAGCACAGGGAAATATCTGCTTCTAAATCCAAAACGCAGCTATCTAACAGAACGGTTGTCAATGTGTGCACTCAACTTCCAGAGTTAAACCCGTGTGTGGATTCAGCAGTCTGCAAACACTTTCTCTGCAGAGTCCCAAAACAGGCGTTTTCAGCCCATTACCGGCATATGGAAGAAACAGCAGTAAGCACAGGGAAATATCTGCTTCTAAATCCAAAACGCAGCTATCTAACAGAACGGTTGTCAATGTGTGCACTCAACTTCCAGAGTTAAACCCGTGTGTGGATTCAGCAGTCTGCAAACACTTTCTCTGCAGAGTCCCAAAACAGGCGTTTTCAGCCCATTACCGGCATATGGAAGAAACAGCAGTAAGCACAGGGAAATATCTGCTTCTAAATCCAAAACGCAGCTATCTAACAGAACGGTTGTCAATGTGTGCACTCAACTTCCAGAGTTAAACCCGTGTGTGGATTCAGCAGTCTGCAAACACTTTCTCTGCAGAGTCCCAAAACAGGCGTTTTCAGCCCATTACCGGCATATGGAAGAAACAGCAGTAAGCACAGGGAAATATCTGCTTCTAAATCCAAAACGCAGCTATCTAACAGAACGGTTGTCAATGTGTGCACTCAACTTCCAGAGTTAAACCCGTGTGTGGATTCAGCAGTCTGCAAACACTTTCTCTGCAGAGTCCCAAAACAGGCCTTTTCAGCCCATTACCGGCATATGGAAGAAACAGCAGTAAGCACAGGGAAATATCTGCTTCTAAATCCAAAACGCAGCTATCTAACAGAACGGTTGTCAATGTGTGCACTCAACTTCCAGAGTTAAACCCGTGTGTGGATTCAGCAGTCTGCAAACACTTTCTCTGCAGAGTCCCAAAACAGGCGTTTTCAGCCCATTACCGGCATATGGAAGAAACAGCAGTAAGCACAGGGAAATATCTGCTTCTAAATCCAAAACGCAGCTATCTAACAGAACGGTTGTGAATGTGTGCACTCAACTTCCAGAGTTAAACCCGTGTGTGGATTCAGCAGTCTGCAAACACTTTCTCTGCAGAGTCCCAAAACAGGCGTTTTCAGCCCATTACCGGCATATGGAAGAAACAGCAGTAAGCACAGGGAAACATCTGCTTCTAAATCCAAAACGCAGCTATCTAACAGAACGGTTGTCAATGTGTGCACTCAACTTCCAGAGTTAAACCCGTGTGTGGATTCAGCAGTCTGCAAACACTTTCTCTGCAGCGTCCCAAAACAGGCGTTTTCAGCCCATTACCGGCATATGGAAGAAACAGCAGTAAGCACAGGGAAATATCTGCTTCTAAATCCAAAACGCAGCTATCTAACAGAACGGTTGTCAATGTGTGCACTCAACTTCCAGAGTTAAACCCGTGTGTGGATTCAGCAGTCTGCAAACACTTTCTCTGCAGAGTCCCAAAACAGGCGTTTTCAGCCCATTACCGGCATATGGAAGAAACAGCAGTAAGCACAGGGAAATATCTGCTTCTAAATCCAAAACGCAGCTATCTAACAGAACGGTTGTCAATGTGTGCACTCAACTTCCAGAGTTAAACCCGTGTGTGGATTCAGCAGTCTGCAAACACTTTCTCTGCAGAGTCCCAAAACAGGCGTTTTCAGCCCATTACCGGCATATGGAAGAAACAGCAGTAAGCACAGGGAAATATCTGCTTCTAAATCCAAAACGCAGCTATCTAACAGAACGGTTGTCAATGTGTGCACTCAACTTCCAGAGTTAAACCCGTGTGTGGATTCAGCAGTCTGCAAACACTTTCTCTGCAGAGTCCCAAAACAGGCGTTTTCAGCCCATTACCGGCATATGGAAGAAACAGCAGTAAGCACAGGGAAATATCTGCTTCTAAATCCAAAACGCAGCTATCTAACAGAACGGTTGTCAATGTGTGCACTCAACTTCCAGAGTTAAAACCCGTGTGTGGATTCAGCAGTCTGCAAACACTTTCTCTGCAGAGTCCCAAAACAGGCGTTTTCAGCCCATTACCGGCATATGGAAGAAACAGCAGTAAGCACAGGGAAATATCTGCTTCTAAATCCAAAACGCAGCTATCTAACAGAACGGTTGTCAATGTGTGCACTCAACTTCCAGAGTTAAACCCGTGTGTGGATTCAGCAGTCTGCAAACACTTTCTCTGCAGAGTCCCAAAACAGGCGTTTTCAGCCCATTACCGGCATATGGAAGAAACAGCAGTAAGCACAGGGAAATATCTGCTTCTAAATCCAAAACGCAGCTATCTAACAGAACGGTTGTCAATGTGTGCACTCAACTTCCAGAGTTAAACCCGTGTGTGGATTCAGCAGTCTGCAAACACTTTCTCTGCAGAGTCCCAAAACAGGCGTTTTCAGCCCATTACCGGCATATGGAAGAAACAGCAGTAAGCACAGGGAAATATCTGCTTCTAAATCCAAAACGCAGCTATCTAACAGAACGGTTGTCAATGTGTGCACTCAACTTCCAGAGTTAAACCCGTGTGTGGATTCAGCAGTCTGCAAACACTTTCTCTGCAGAGTCCCAAAACAGGCGTTTTCAGCCCATTACCGGCATATGGAAGAAACAGCAGTAAGCACAGGGAAATATCTGCTTCTAAATCCAAAACGCAGCTATCTAACAGAACGGTTGTCAATGTGTGCACTCAACTTCCAGAGTTAAACCCGTGTGTGGATTCAGCAGTCTGCAAACACTTTCTCTGCAGAGTCCCAAAACAGGCGTTTTCAGCCCATTACCGGCATATGGAAGAAACAGCAGTAAGCACAGGGAAATATCTGCTTCTAAATCCAAAACGCAGCTATCTAACAGAACGGTTGTCAATGTGTGCACTCAACTTCCAGAGTTAAACCCGTGTGTGGATTCAGCAGTCTGCAAACACTTTCTCTGCAGAGTCCCAAAACAGGCGTTTTCAGCCCATTACCGGCATATGGAAGAAACAGCAGTAAGCACAGGGAAATATCTGCTTCTAAATCCAAAACGCAGCTATCTAACAGAACGGTTGTCAATGTGTGCACTCAACTTCCAGAGTTAAACCCGTGTGTGGATTCAGCAGTCTGCAAACACTTTCTCTGCAGAGTCCCAAAACAGGCGTTTTCAGCCCATTACCGGCATATGGAAGAAACAGCAGTAAGCACAGGGAAATATCTGCTTCTAAATCCAAAACGCAGCTATCTAACAGAACGGTTGTCAATGTGTGCACTCAACTTCCAGAGTTAAACCCGTGTGTGGATTCAGCAGTCTGCAAACACTTTCTCTGCAGAGTCCCAAAACAGGCGTTTTCAGCCCATTACCGGCATATGGAAGAAACAGCAGTAAGCACAGGGAAATATCTGCTTCTAAATCCAAAACGCAGCTATCTAACAGAACGGTTGTCAATGTGTGCACTCAACTTCCAGAGTTAAACCCGTGTGTGGATTCAGCAGTCTGCAAACACTTTCTCTGCAGAGTCCCAAAACAGGCGTTTTCAGCCCATTACCGGCATATGGAAGAAACAGCAGTAAGCACAGGGAAATATCTGCTTCTAAATCCAAAACGCAGCTATCTAACAGAACGGTTGTCAATGTGTGCACTCAACTTCCAGAGTTAAACCCGTGTGTGGATTCAGCAGTCTGCAAACACTTTCTGTGCAGAGTCCCAAAACAGGCGTTTTCAGCCCATTACCGGCATATGGAAGAAACAGCAGTAAGCACAGGGAAATATCTGCTTCTAAATCCAAAACGCAGCTATCTAACAGAACGGTTGTCAATGTGTGCACTCAACTTCCAGAGTTAAACCCGTGTGTGGATTCAGCAGTCTGCAAACACTTTCTCTGCAGAGTCCCAAAACAGGCGTTTTCAGCCCATTACCGGCATATGGAAGAAACAGCAGTAAGCACAGGGAAATATCTGCTTCTAAATCCAAAACGCAGCTATCTAACAGAACGGTTGTCAATGTGTGCACTCAACTTCCAGAGTTAAACCCGTGTGTGGATTCAGCAGTCTGCAAACACTTTCTCTGCAGAGTCCCAAAACAGGCGTTTTCAGCCCATTACCGGCATATGGAAGAAACAGCAGTAAGCACAGGGAAATATCTGCTTCTAAATCCAAAACGCAGCTATCTAACAGAACGGTTGTCAATGTGTGCACTCAACTTCCAGAGTTAAACCCGTGTGTGGATTCAGCAGTCTGCAAACACTTTCTCTGCAGAGTCCCAAAACAGGTGTTTTCAGCCCATTACCGGCATATGGAAGAAACAGCAGTAAGCACAGGGAAATATCTGCTTCTAAATCCAAAACGCAGCTATCTAACAGAACGGTTGTCAATGTGTGCACTCAACTTCCAGAGTTAAACCCGTGTGTGGATTCAGCAGTCTGCAAACACTTTCTCTGCAGAGTCCCAAAACAGGCGTTTTCAGCCCATTACCGGCATATGGAAGAAACAGCAGTAAGCACAGGGAAATATCTGCTTCTAAATCCAAAACGCAGCTATCTAACAGAACGGTTGTCAATGTGTGCACTCAACTTCCAGAGTTAAACCCGTGTGTGGATTCAGCAGTCTGCAAACACTTTCTCTGCAGAGTCCCAAAACAGGCGTTTTCAGCCCATTACCGGCATATGGAAGAAACAGCAGTAAGCACAGGGAAATATCTGCTTCTAAATCCAAAACGCAGCTATCTAACAGAACGGTTGTCAATGTGTGCACTCAACTTCCAGAGTTAAACCCGTGTGTGGATTCAGCAGTCTGCAAACACTTTCTCTGCAGAGTCCCAAAACAGGCGTTTTCAGCCCATTACCGGCATATGGAAGAAACAGCAGTAAGCACAGGGAAATATCTGCTTCTAAATCCAAAACGCAGCTATCTAACAGAACGGTTGTCAATGTGTGCACTCAACTTCCAGAGTTAAACCCGTGTGTGGATTCAGCAGTCTGCAAACACTTTCTCTGCAGAGTCCCAAAACAGGCGTTTTCAGCCCATTACCGGCATATGGAAGAAACAGCAGTAAGCACAGGGAAATATCTGCTTCTAAATCCAAAACGCAGCTATCTAACAGAACGGTTGTCAATGTGTGCACTCAACTTCCAGAGTTAAACCCGTGTGTGGATTCAGCAGTCTGCAAACACTTTCTGTGCAGAGTCCCAAAACAGGCGTTTTTCAGCCCATTACCGGCATATGGAAGAAACAGCAGTAAGCACAGGGAAATATCTGCTTCTAAATCCAAAACGCAGCTATCTAACAGAACGGTTGTCAATGTGTGCACTCAACTTCCAGAGTTAAACCCGTGTGTGGATTCAGCAGTCTGCAAACACTTTCTCTGCAGAGTCCCAAAACAGGCGTTTTCAGCCCATTACCGGCATATGGAAGAAACAGCAGTAAGCACAGGGAAATATCTGCTTCTAAATCCAAAACGCAGCTATCTAACAGAACGGTTGTGAATGTGTGCACTCAACTTCCAGAGTTAAACCCGTGTGTGGATTCAGCAGTCTGCAAACACTTTCTCTGCAGAGTCCCAAAACAGGCGTTTTCAGCCCATTACCGGCATATGGAAGAAACAGCAGTAAGCACAGGGAAACATCTGCTTCTAAATCCAAAACGCAGCTATCTAACAGAACGGTTGTCAATGTGTGCACTCAACTTCCAGAGTTAAACCCGTGTGTGGATTCAGCAGTCTGCAAACACTTTCTCTGCAGCGTCCCAAAACAGGCGTTTTCAGCCCATTACCGGCATATGGAAGAAACAGCAGTAAGCACAGGGAAATATCTGCTTCTAAATCCAAAACGCAGCTATCTAACAGAACGGTTGTCAATGTGTGCACTCAACTTCCAGAGTTAAACCCGTGTGTGGATTCAGCAGTCTGCAAACACTTTCTCTGCAGAGTCCCAAAACAGGCGTTTTCAGCCCATTACCGGCATATGGAAGAAACAGCAGTAAGCACAGGGAAATATCTGCTTCTAAATCCAAAACGCAGCTATCTAACAGAACGGTTGTCAATGTGTGCACTCAACTTCCAGAGTTAAACCCGTGTGTGGATTCAGCAGTCTGCAAACACTTTCTCTGCAGAGTCCCAAAACAGGCGTTTTCAGCCCATTACCGGCATATGGAAGAAACAGCAGTAAGCACAGGGAAATATCTGCTTCTAAATCCAAAACGCAGCTATCTAACAGAACGGTTGTCAATGTGTGCACTCAACTTCCAGAGTTAAACCCGTGTGTGGATTCAGCAGTCTGCAAACACTTTCTGTGCAGAGTCCCAAAACAGGCGTTTTCAGCCCATTACCGGCATATGGAAGAAACAGCAGTAAGCACAGGGAAATATCTGCTTCTAAATCCAAAACGCAGCTATCTAACAGAACGGTTGTCAATGTGTGCACTCAACTTCCAGAGTTAAACCCGTGTGTGGATTCAGCAGTCTGCAAACACTTTCTCTGCAGAGTCCCAAAACAGGCGTTTTCAGCCCATTACCGGCATATGGAAGAAACAGCAGTAAGCACAGGGAAATATCTGCTTCTAAATCCAAAACGCAGCTATCTAACAGAACGGTTGTCAATGTGTGCACTCAACTTCCAGAGTTAAACCCGTGTGTGGATTCAGCAGTCTGCAAACACTTTCTCTGCAGAGTCCCAAAACAGGCGTTTTCAGCCCATTACCGGCATATGGAAGAAACAGCAGTAAGCACAGGGAAATATCTGCTTCTAAATCCAAAACGCAGCTCTCTAACAGAACGGTTGTCAATGTGTGCACTCAACTTCCAGAGTTAAACCCGTGTGTGGATTCAGCAGTCTGCAAACACTTTCTCTGCAGAGTCCCAAAACAGGCGTTTTCAGCCCATTACCGGCATATGGAAGAAACAGCAGTAAGCACAGGGAAATATCTGCTTCTAAATCCAAAACGCAGCTATCTAACAGAACGGTTGTCAATGTGTGCACTCAACTTCCAGAGAGTTAAACCCGTGTGTGGATTCAGCAGTCTGCAAACACTTTCTCTGCAGAGTCCCAAAACAGGCGTTTTCAGCCCATTACCGGCATATGGAAGAAACAGCAGTAAGCACAGGGAAATATCTGCTTCTAAATCCAAAACGCAGCTATCTAACAGAACGGTTGTCAATGTGTGCACTCAACTTCCAGAGTTAAACCCGTGTGTGGATTCAGCAGTCTGCAAAACACTTTCTGTGCAGAGTCCCAAAACAGGCGTTTTCAGCCCATTACCGGCATATGGAAGAAACAGCAGTAAGCACAGGGAAATATCTGCTTCTAAATCCAAAACGCAGCTATCTAACAGAACGGTTGTCAATGTGTGCACTCAACTTCCAGAGTTAAACCCGTGTGTGGATTCAGCAGTCTGCAAACACTTTCTCTGCAGAGTCCCAAAACAGGCGTTTTCAGCCCATTACCGGCATATGGAAGAAACAGCAGTAAGCACAGGGAAATATCTGCTTCTAAATCCAAAACGCAGCTATCTAACAGAACGGTTGTCAATGTGTGCACTCAACTTCCAGAGTTAAACCCGTGTGTGGATTCGGCAGTCTGCAAACACTTTCTCTGCAGAGTCCCAAAACAGGCGTTTTCAGCCCATTACCGGCATATGGAAGAAACAGCAGTAAGCACAGGGAAATATCTGCTTCTAAATCCAAAACGCAGCTCTCTAACAGAACGGTTGTCAATGTGTGCACTCAACTTCCAGAGTTAAACCCGTGTGTGGATTCAGCAGTCTGCAAACACTTTCTCTGCAGAGTCCCAAAACAGGCGTTTTCAGCCCATTACCGGCATATGGAAGAAACAGCAGTAAGCACAGGGAAATATCTGCTTCTAAATCCAAAACGCAGCTATCTAACAGAACGGTTGTCAATGTGTGCACTCAACTTCCAGAGTTAAACCCGTGTGTGGATTCAGCAGTCTGCAAACACTTTCTCTGCAGAGTCCCAAAACAGGCGTTTTCAGCCCATTACCGGCATATAGAAGAAACAGCAGTAAGCACAGGGAAATATCTGCTTCTAAATCCAAAACGCAGCTATCTAACAGAACGGTTGTCAATGTGTGCACTCAACTTCCAGAGTTAAACCCGTGTGTGGATTCAGCAGTCTGCAAACACTTTCTCTGCAGAGTCCCAAAACAGGCGTTTTCAGCCCATTACCGGCATATGGAAGAAAACAGCAGTAAGCACAGGGAAATATCTGCTTCTAAATCCAAAACGCAGCTATCTAACAGAACGGTTGTCAATGTGTGCACTCAACTTCCAGAGTTAAACCCGTGTGTGGATTCAGCAGTCTGCAAACACTTTCTCTGCAGAGTCCCAAAACAGGCGTTTTCAGCCCATTACCGGCATATGGAAGAAACAGCAGTAAGCACAGGGAAATATCTGCTTCTAAATCCAAAACGCAGCTATCTAACAGAACGGTTGTCAATGTGTGCACTCAACTTCCAGAGTTAAACCCGTGTGTGGATTCGGCAGTCTGCAAACACTTTCTCTGCAGAGTCCCAAAACAGGCGTTTTCAGCCCATTACCGGCATATGGAAGAAACAGCAGTAAGCACAGGGAAATATCTGCTTCTAAATCCAAAACGCAGCTATCTAACAGAACGGTTGTCAATGTGTGCACTCAACTTCCAGAGTTAAACCCGTGTGTGGATTCAGCAGTCTGCAAACACTTTCTCTGCAGAGTCCCAAAACAGGCGTTTTCAGCCCATTACCGGCATATGGAAGAAACAGCAGTAAGCACAGGGAAATATCTGCTTCTAAATCCAAAACGCAGGTATCTAAGAGAACGGTTGTCAATGTGTGCACTCAACTTCCAGAGTTAAACCCGTGTGTGGATTCGGCAGTCTGCAAACACTTTCTCTGCAGAGTCCCAAAACAGGCGTTTTCAGCCCATTACCGGCATATGGAAGAAACAGCAGTAAGCACAGGGAAATATCTGCTTCTAAATCCAAAACGCAGCTATCTAACAGAACGGTTGTCAATGTGTGCACTCAACTTCCAGAGTTAAACCCGTGTGTGGATTCAGCAGTCTGCAAACACTTTCTCTGCAGAGTCCCAAAACAGGCGTTTTCTGCCCATTACCGGCATATGGAAGAAACAGCAGTAAGCACAGGGAAATATCTGCTTCTAAATCCAAAACGCAGCTATCTAACAGAACGGTTGTCAATGTGTGCACTCAACTTCCAGAGTTAAACCCGTGTGTGGATTCGGCAGTCTGCAAACACTTTCTCTGCATAGTCCCAAAACAGGCGTTTTCAGCCCATTACCCGGCATATGGAAGAAACAGCAGTAAGCACAGGGAAATATCTGCTTCTAAATCCAAAACGCAGCTATCTAACAGAACGGTTGTCAATGTGTGCACTCAACTTCCAGAGTTAAACCCGTGTGTGGATTCAGCAGTCTGCAAACACTTTCTCTGCAGAGTCCCAAAACAGGCGTTTTCAGCCCATTACCGGCATATGGAAGAAACAGCAGTAAGCACAGGGAAACATCTGCTTCTAAATCCAAAACGCAGCTATCTAACAGAACGGTTGTCAATGTGTGCACTCAACTTCCAGAGTTAAACCCGTGTGTGGATTCAGCAGTCTGCAAACACTTTCTCTGCAGAGTCCCAAAACAGGCGTTTTCAGCCCATTACCGGCATATGGAAGAAACAGCAGTAAGCACAGGGAAATATCTGCTTCTAAATCCAAAACGCAGCTCTCTAACAGAACGGTTGTCAATGTGTGCACTCAACTTCCAGAGTTAAACCCGTGTGTGGATTCAGCAGTCTGCAAACACTTTCTCTGCAGAGTCCCAAAACAGGCGTTTTCAGCCCATTACCGGCATATGGAAGAAACAGCAGTAAGCACAGGGAAATATCTGCTTCTAAATCCAAAACGCAGCTATCTAACAGAACGGTTGTCAATGTGTGCACTCAACTTCCAGAGTTAAACCCGTGTGTGGATTCAGCAGTCTGCAAACACTTTCTCTGCAGAGTCCCAAAAACAGGCGTTTTCAGCCCCATTACCCGGCATATGGAAGAAACAGCAGTAAGCACAGGGAAATATCTGCTTCTAAATCCAAAACGCAGCTATCTAACAGAACGGTTGTCAATGTGTGCACTCAACTTCCAGAGTTAAACCCGTGTGTGGATTCAGCAGTCTGCAAACACTTTCTGTGCAGAGTCCCAAAACAGGCGTTTTCAGCCCATTACCGGCATATGGAAGAAACAGCAGTAAGCACAGGGAAATATCTGCTTCTAAATCCAAAACGCAGCTATCTAACAGAACGGTTGTCAATGTGTGCACTCAACTTCCAGAGTTAAACCCGTGTGTGGATTCAGCAGTCTGCAAACACTTTCTCTGCAGAGTCCCAAAACAGGCGTTTTCAGCCCATTACCGGCATATGGAAGAAACAGCAGTAAGCCCAGGGAAATATCTGCTTCTAAATCCAAAACGCAGCTATCTAACAGAACGGTTGTCAATGTGTGCACTCAACTTCCAGAGTTAAACCCGTGTGTGGATTCAGCAGTCTGCAAACACTTTCTCTGCAGAGTCCCAAAACAGGCGTTTTCAGCCCATTACCGGCATATGGAAGAAACAGCAGTAAGCACAGGGAAATATCTGCTTCTAAATCCAAAACGCAGCTCTCTAACAGAACGGTTGTCAATGTGTGCACTCAACTTCCAGAGTTAAACCCGTGTGTGGATTCAGCAGTCTGCAAACACTTTCTCTGCAGAGTCCCAAAACAGGCGTTTTCAGCCCATTACCGGCATATGGAAGAAACAGCAGTAAGCACAGGGAAATATCTGCTTCTAAATCCAAAACGCAGCTATCTAACAGAACGGTTGTCAATGTGTGCACTCAACTTCCAGAGTTAAACCCGTGTGTGGATTCAGCAGTCTGCAAACACTTTCTCTGCAGAGTCCCAAAACAGGCGTTTTCAGCCCATTACCGGCATATGGAAGAAACAGCAGTAAGCACAGGGAAATATCTGCTTCTAAATCCAAAACGCAGCTATCTAACAGAACGGTTGTCAATGTGTGCACTCAACTTCCAGAGTTAAACCCGTGTGTGGATTCAGCAGTCTGCAAACACTTTCTGTGCAGAGTCCCAAAACAGGCGTTTTCAGCCCATTACCGGCATATGGAAGAAACAGCAGTAAGCACAGGGAAATATCTGCTTCTAAATCCAAAACGCAGCTATCTAACAGAACGGTTGTCAATGTGTGCACTCAACTTCCAGAGTTAAACCCGTGTGTGGATTCAGCAGTCTGCAAACACTTTCTCTGCAGAGTCCCAAAACAGGCGTTTTCAGCCCATTACCGGCATATGGAAGAAACAGCAGTAAGCCCAGGGAAATATCTGCTTCTAAATCCAAAACGCAGCTATCTAACAGAACGGTTGTCAATGTGTGCACTCAACTTCCAGAGTTAAACCCGTGTGTGGATTCAGCAGTCTGCAAACACTTTCTCTGCAGAGTCCCAAAACAGGCGTTTTCAGCCCATTACCGGCATATGGAAGAAACAGCAGTAAGCACAGGGAAATATCTGCTTCTAAATCCAAAACGCAGCTCTCTAACAGAACGGTTGTCAATGTGTGCACTCAACTTCCAGAGTTAAACCCGTGTGTGGATTCAGCAGTCTGCAAACACTTTCTCTGCAGAGTCCCAAAACAGGCGTTTTCAGCCCATTACCGGCATATGGAAGAAACAGCAGTAAGCACAGGGAAATATCTGCTTCTAAATCCAAAACGCAGGTATCTAAGAGAACGGTTGTCAATGTGTGCACTCAACTTCCAGAGTTAAACCCGTGTGTGGATTCGGCAGTCTGCAAACACTTTCTCTGCAGAGTCCCAAAACAGGCGTTTTCAGCCCATTACCGGCATATGGAAGAAACAGCAGTAAGCACAGGGAAATATCTGCTTCTAAATCCAAAACACAGCTATCTAACAGAACGGTTGTCAATGTGTGCACTCAACTTCCAGAGTTAAACCCGTGTGTGGATTCAGCAGTCTGCAAACACTTTCTCTGCAGAGTCCCAAAACAGGCGTTTTCTGCCCATTACCGGCATATGGAAGAAACAGCAGTAAGCACAGGGAAATATCTGCTTCTAAATCCAAAACGCAGCTATCTAACAGAACGGTTGTCAATGTGTGCACTCAACTTCCAGAGTTAAACCCGTGTGTGGATTCGGCAGTCTGCAAACACTTTCTCTGCAGAGTCCCAAAACAGGCGTTTTCAGCCCATTACCGGCATATGGAAGAAACAGCAGTAAGCACAGGGAAATATCTGCTTCTAAATCCAAAACGCAGCTATCTAACAGAACGGTTGTCAATGTGTGCACTCAACTTCCAGAGTTAAACCCGTGTGTGGATTCGGCAGTCTGCAAACACTTTCTCTGCAGAGTCCCAAAACAGGCGTTTTCTGCCCATTACCGGCATATGGAAGAAACAGCAGTAAGCACAGGGAAATATCTGCTTCTAAATCCAAAACGCAGCTATCTAACAGAACGGTTGTCAATGTGTGCACTCAACTTCCAGAGTTAAACCCGTGTGTGGATTCAGCAGTCTGCAAACACTTTCTCTGCAGAGTCCCAAAACAGGCGTTTTCAGCCCATTACCGGCATATGGAAGAAACAGCAGTAAGCACAGGGAAATATCTGCTTCTAAATCCAAAACGCAGCTATCTAACAGAACGGTTGTCAATGTGTGCACTCAACTTCCAGAGTTAAACCCGTGTGTGGATTCAGCAGTCTGCAAACACTTTCTCTGCAGAGTCCCAAAACAGGCGTTTTTCAGCCCATTACCGGCATATGGAAGAAACAGCAGTAAGCACCAGGGAAATATCTGCTTCTAAATCCAAAACGCAGCTATCTAACAGAACGGTTGTCAATGTGTGCACTCAACTTCCAGAGTTAAACCCGTGTGTGGATTCAGCAGTCTGCAAACACTTTCTCTGCAGAGTCCCAAAACAGGCGTTTTCAGCCCATTACCGGCATATGGAAGAAACAGCAGTAAGCACAGGGAAATATCTGCTTCTAAATCCAAAACGCAGCTATCTAACAGAACGGTTGTCAATGTGTGCACTCAACTTCCAGAGTTAAACCCGTGTGTGGATTCAGCAGTCTGCAAACACTTTCTCTGCAGAGTCCCAAAACAGGCGTTTTCAGCCCATTACCGGCATATGGAAGAAACAGCAGTAAGCACAGGGAAATATCTGCTTCTAAATCCAAAACGCAGCTATCTAACAGAACGGTTGTCAATGTGTGCACTCAACTTCCAGAGTTAAACCCGTGTGTGGATTCAGCAGTCTGCAAACACTTTCTCTGCAGAGTCCCAAAACAGGCGTTTTCAGCCCATTACCGGCATATGGAAGAAACAGCAGTAAGCACAGGGAAATATCTGCTTCTAAATCCAAAACGCAGCTATCTAACAGAACGGTTGTCAATGTGTGCACTCAACTTCCAGAGTTAAACCCGTGTGTGGATTCAGCAGTCTGCAAACACTTTCTCTGCAGAGTCCCAAAACAGGCGTTTTCAGCCCATTACCGGCATATGGAAGAAACAGCAGTAAGCACAGGGAAATATCTGCTTCTAAATCCAAAACGCAGCTATCTAACAGAACGGTTGTCAATGTGTGCACTCAACTTCCAGAGTTAAACCCGTGTGTGGATTCAGCAGTCTGCAAACACTTTCTCTGCAGAGTCCCAAAACAGGCGTTTTCAGCCCATTACCGGCATATGGAAGAAACAGCAGTAAGCACAGGGAAATATCTGCTTCTAAATCCAAAACGCAGCTATCTAACAGAACGGTTGTCAATGTGTGCACTCAACTTCCAGAGTTAAACCCGTGTGTGGATTCAGCAGTCTGCAAACACTTTCTCTGCAGAGTCCCAAAACAGGCGTTTTCAGCCCATTACCGGCATATGGAAGAAACGGCAGTAAGCACAGGGAAATATCTGCTTCTAAATCCAAAACGCAGCTATCTAACAGAACGGTTGTCAATGTGTGCACTCAACTTCCAGAGTTAAACCCGTGTGTGGATTCAGCAGTCTGCAAACACTTTCTCTGCAGAGTCCCAAAACAGGCGTTTTCAGCCCATTACCGGCATATGGAAGAAACAGCAGTAAGCACAGGGAAATATCTGCTTCTAAATCCAAAACGCAGCTATCTAACAGAACGGTTGTCAATGTGTGCACTCAACTTCCAGAGTTAAACCCGTGTGTGGATTCAGCAGTCTGCAAACACTTTCTCTGCAGAGTCCCAAAACAGGCGTTTTCTGCCCATTACCGGCATATGGAAGAAACAGCAGTAAGCACAGGGAAATATCTGCTTCTAAATCCAAAACGCAGCTATCTAACAGAACGGTTGTCAATGTGTGCACTCAACTTCCAGAGTTAAACCCGTGTGTGGATTCGGCAGTCTGCAAACACTTTCTCTGCAGAGTCCCAAAACAGGCGTTTTCAGCCCATTACCGGCATATGGAAGAAACAGCAGTAAGCACAGGGAAATATCTGCTTCTAAATCCAAAACGCAGCTATCTAACAGAACGGTTGTCAATGTGTGCACTCAACTTCCAGAGTTAAACCCGTGTGTGGATTCAGCAGTCTGCAAACACTTTCTCTGCAGAGTCCCAAAACAGGCGTTTTCAGCCCATTACCGGCATATGGAAGAAACAGCAGTAAGCACAGGGAAACATCTGCTTCTAAATCCAAAACGCAGCTATCTAACAGAACGGTTGTCAATGTGTGCACTCAACTTCCAGAGTTAAACCCGTGTGTGGATTCAGCAGTCTGCAAACACTTTCTCTGCAGAGTCCCAAAACAGGCGTTTTCAGCCCATTACCGGCATATGGAAGAAACAGCAGTAAGCACAGGGAAATATCTGCTTCTAAATCCAAAACGCAGCTATCTAACAGAACGGTTGTCAATGTGTGCACTCAACTTCCAGAGTTAAACCCGTGTGTGGATTCAGCAGTCTGCAAACACTTTCTCTGCAGAGTCCCAAAACAGGCGTTTTCAGCCCATTACCGGCATATGGAAGAAACAGCAGTAAGCCCAGGGAAATATCTGCTTCTAAATCCAAAACGCAGCTATCTAACAGAACGGTTGTCAATGTGTGCACTCAACTTCCAGAGTTAAACCCGTGTGTGGATTCAGCAGTCTGCAAACACTTTCTCTGCAGAGTCCCAAAACAGGCGTTTTCAGCCCATTACCGGCATATGGAAGAAACAGCAGTAAGCACAGGGAAATATCTGCTTCTAAATCCAAAACGCAGCTATCTAACAGAACGGTTGTCAATGTGTGCACTCAGCTTCCAGAGTTAAACCCGTGTGTGGATTCAGCAGTCTGCAAACACTTTCTGTGCAGAGTCCCAAAACAGGCGTTTTCAGCCCATTACCGGCATATGGAAGAAACAGCAGTAAGCACAGGGAAATATCTGCTTCTAAATCCAAAACGCAGCTATCTAATAGAACGGTTGTCAATGTGTGCACTCAACTTCCAGAGTTAAACCCGTGTGTGGATTCAGCAGTCTGCAAACACTTTCTCTGCAGAGTCCCAAAACAGGCGTTTTCAGCCCATTACCGGCATATGGAAGAAACAGCAGTAAGCACAGGGAAATATCTGCTTCTAAATCCAAAACGCAGCTATCTAACAGAACGGTTGTCAATGTGTGCACTCAACTTCCAGAGTTAAACCCGTGTGTGGATTCAGCAGTCTGCAAACACTTTCTGTGCAGAGTCCCAAAACAGGCGTTTTCAGCCCATTACCGGCATATGGAAGAAACAGCAGTAAGCACAGGGAAATATCTGCTTCTAAATCCAAAACGCAGCTCTCTAACAGAACGGTTGTCAATGTGTGCACTCAACTTCCAGAGTTAAACCCGTGTGTGGATTCAGCAGTCTGCAAACACTTTCTCTGCAGAGTCCCAAAACAGGCGTTTTCAGCCCATTACCGGCATATGGAAGAAACAGCAGTAAGCCCAGGGAAATATCTGCTTCTAAATCCAAAACGCAGCTATCTAACAGAACGGTTGTCAATGTGTGCACTCAACTTCCAGAGTTAAACCCGTGTGTGGATTCAGCAGTCTGCAAACACTTTCTCTGCAGAGTCCCAAAACAGGCGTTTTCAGCCCATTACCGGCATATGGAAGAAACAGCAGTAAGCACAGGGAAATATCTGCTTCTAAATCCAAAACGCAGGTATCTAAGAGAACGGTTGTCAATGTGTGCACTCAACTTCCAGAGTTAAACCCGTGTGTGGATTCAGCAGTCTGCAAACACTTTCTCTGCAGAGTCCCAAAACAGGCGTTTTCAGCCCATTACCGGCATATGGAAGAAACAGCAGTAAGCACAGGGAAATATCTGCTTCTAAATCCAAAACACAGCTATCTAACAGAACGGTTGTCAATGTGTGCACTCAACTTCCAGAGTTAAACCCGTGTGTGGATTCAGCAGTCTGCAAACACTTTCTCTGCAGAGTCCCAAAACAGGCGTTTTCTGCCCATTACCGGCATATGGAAGAAACAGCAGTAAGCACAGGGAAATATCTGCTTCTAAATCCAAAACGCAGCTATCTAACAGAACGGTTGTCAATGTGTGCACTCAACTTCCAGAGTTAAACCCGTGTGTGGATTCGGCAGTCTGCAAACACTTTCTCTGCAGAGTCCCAAAACAGGCGTTTTCAGCCCATTACCGGCATATGGAAGAAACAGCAGTAAGCACAGGGAAATATCTGCTTCTAAATCCAAAACGCAGCTATCTAACAGAACGGTTGTCAATGTGTGCACTCAACTTCCAGAGTTAAACCCGTGTGTGGATTCAGCAGTCTGCAAACACTTTCTCTGCAGAGTCCCAAAACAGGCGTTTTCTGCCCATTACCGGCATATGGAAGAAACAGCAGTAAGCACAGGGAAATATCTGCTTCTAAATCCAAAACGCAGCTATCTAACAGAACGGTTGTCAATGTGTGCACTCAACTTCCAGAGTTAAACCCGTGTGTGGATTCAGCAGTCTGCAAACACTTTCTCTGCAGAGTCCCCAAACAGGCGTTTTCAGCCCATTACCGGCATATGGAAGAAACAGCAGTAAGCACAGGGAAATATCTGCTTCTAAATCCAAAACGCAGCTATCTAACAGAACGGTTGTCAATGTGTGCACTCAACTTCCAGAGTTAAACCCGTGTGTGGATTCGGCAGTCTGCAAACACTTTCTCTGCAGAGTCCCAAAACAGGCGTTTTCTGCCCATTACCGGCATATGGAAGAAACAGCAGTAAGCACAGGGAAATATCTGCTTCTAAATCCAAAACGCAGCTATCTAACAGAACGGTTGTCAATGTGTGCACTCAACTTCCAGAGTTAAACCCGTGTGTGGATTCAGCAGTCTGCAAACACTTTCTCTGCAGAGTCCCAAAACAGGCGTTTTCAGCCCATTACCGGCATATGGAAGAAACAGCAGTAAGCACAGGGAAATATCTCCTTCTAAATCCAAAACGCAGCTATCTAACAGAACGGTTGTCAATGTGTGCACTCAACTTCCAGAGTTAAACCCGTGTGTGGATTCAGCAGTCTGCAAACACTTTCTCTGCAGAGTCCCAAAACAGGCGTTTTCAGCCCATTACCGGCATATGGAAGAAACAGCAGTAAGCACAGGGAAATATCTGCTTCTAAATCCAAAACGCAGCTATCTAACAGAACGGTTGTCAATGTGTGCACTCAACTTCCAGAGTTAAACCCGTGTGTGGATTCAGCAGTCTGCAAACACTTTCTCTGCAGAGTCCCAAAACAGGCGTTTTCAGCCCATTACCGGCATATGGAAGAAACAGCAGTAAGCACAGGGAAATATCTGCTTCTAAATCCAAAACGCAGCTATCTAACAGAACGGTTGTCAATGTGTGCACTCAACTTCCAGAGTTAAACCCGTGTGTGGATTCAGCAGTCTGCAAACACTTTCTCTGCAGAGTCCCAAAACAGGCGTTTTCAGCCCATTACCGGCATATGGAAGAAACAGCAGTAAGCACAGGGAAATATCTGCTTCTAAATCCAAAACGCAGCTCTCTAACAGAACGGTTGTCAATGTGTGCACTCAACTTCCAGAGTTAAACCCGTGTGTGGATTCGGCAGTCTGCAAACACTTTCTCTGCAGAGTCCCAAAACAGGCGTTTTCAGCCCATTACCGGCATATGGAAGAAACAGCAGTAAGCACAGGGAAATATCTGCTTCTAAATCCAAAACGCAGCTATCTAACAGAACGGTTGTCAATGTGTGCACTCAACTTCCAGAGTTAAACCCGTGTGTGGATTCAGCAGTCTGCAAACACTTTCTCTGCAGAGTCCCAAAACAGGCGTTTTCTGCCCATTACCGGCATATGGAAGAAACAGCAGTAAGCACAGGGAAATATCTGCTTCTAAATCCAAAACGCAGCTATCTAACAGAACGGTTGTCAATGTGTGCACTCAACTTCCAGAGTTAAACCCGTGTGTGGATTCGGCAGTCTGCAAACACTTTCTCTGCAGAGTCCCAAAACAGGCGTTTTCAGCCCATTACCGGCATATGGAAGAAACAGCAGTAAGCACAGGGAAATATCTGCTTCTAAATCCAAAACGCAGCTATCTAACAGAACGGTTGTCAATGTGTGCACTCAACTTCCAGAGTTAAACCCGTGTGTGGATTCAGCAGTCTGCAAACACTTTCTCTGCAGAGTCCCAAAACAGGCGTTTTCAGCCCATTACCGGCATATGGAAGAAACAGCAGTAAGCACAGGGAAATATCTGCTTCTAAATCCAAAACGCAGCTATCTAACAGAACGGTTGTCAATGTGTGCACTCAACTTCCAGAGTTAAACCCGTGTGTGGATTCGGCAGTCTGCAAACACTTTCTCTGCAGAGTCCCAAAACAGGCGTTTTCAGCCCATTACCGGCATATGGAAGAAACAGCAGTAAGCACAGGGAAATATCTGCTTCTAAATCCAAAACGCAGCTATCTAACAGAACGGTTGTCAATGTGTGCACTCAACTTCCAGAGTTAAACCCGTGTGTGGATTCAGCAGTCTGCAAACACTTTCTCTGCAGAGTCCCAAAACAGGCGTTTTCTGCCCATTACCGGCATATGGAAGAAACAGCAGTAAGCACAGGGAAATATCTGCTTCTAAATCCAAAACGCAGCTATCTAACAGAACGGTTGTCAATGTGTGCACTCAACTTCCAGAGTTAAACCCGTGTGTGGATTCAGCAGTCTGCAAACACTTTCTCTGCAGAGTCCCAAAACAGGCGTTTTCAGCCCATTACCGGCATATGGAAGAAACAGCAGTAAGCACAGGGAAATATCTGCTTCTAAATCCAAAACGCAGCTATCTAACAGAACGGTTGTCAATGTGTGCACTCAACTTCCAGAGTTAAACCCGTGTGTGGATTCAGCAGTCTGCAAACACTTTCTCTGCAGAGTCCCAAAACAGGCGTTTTCAGCCCATTACCGGCATATGGAAGAAACAGCAGTAAGCACAGGGAAATATCTGCTTCTAAATCCAAAACGCAGCTATCTAACAGAACGGTTGTCAATGTGTGCACTCAACTTCCAGAGTTAAACCCGTGTGTGGATTCAGCAGTCTGCAAACACTTTCTCTGCAGAGTCCCAAAACAGGCGTTTTCAGCCCATTACCGGCATATGGAAGAAACAGCAGTAAGCACAGGGAAACATCTGCTTCTAAATCCAAAACGCAGCTATCTAACAGAACGGTTGTCAATGTGTGCACTCAACTTCCAGAGTTAAACCCGTGTGTGGATTCAGCAGTCTGCAAACACTTTCTCTGCAGCGTCCCAAAACAGGCGTTTTCAGCCCATTACCGGCATATGGAAGAAACAGCAGTAAGCACAGGGAAATATCTGCTTCTAAATCCAAAACGCAGCTCTCTAACAGAACGGTTGTCAATGTGTGCACTCAACTTCCAGAGTTAAACCCGTGTGTGGATTCAGCAGTCTGCAAACACTTTCTCTGCAGAGTCCCAAAACAGGCGTTTTCAGCCCATTACCGGCATATGGAAGAAACAGCAGTAAGCACAGGGAAATATCTGCTTCTAAATCCAAAACGCAGCTATCTAACAGAACGGTTGTCAATGTGTGCACTCAACTTCCAGAGTTAAACCCGTGTGTGGATTCAGCAGTCTGCAAACACTTTCTCTGCAGAGTCCCAAAACAGGCGTTTTCAGCCCATTACCGGCATATGGAAGAAACAGCAGTAAGCACAGGGAAATATCTGCTTCTAAATCCAAAACGCAGCTATCTAACAGAACGGTTGTCAATGTGTGCACTCAACTTCCAGAGTTAAACCCGTGTGTGGATTCAGCAGTCTGCAAACACTTTCTCTGCAGAGTCCCAAAACAGGCGTTTTCAGCCCATTACCGGCATATGGAAGAAACAGCAGTAAGCACAGGGAAATATCTGCTTCTAAATCCAAAACGCAGCTATCTAACAGAACGGTTGTCAATGTGTGCACTCAACTTCCAGAGTTAAACCCGTGTGTGGATTCAGCAGTCTGCAAACACTTTCTCTGCAGAGTCCCAAAACAGGCGTTTTCAGCCCATTACCGGCATATGGAAGAAACAGCAGTAAGCACAGGGAAATATCTGCTTCTAAATCCAAAACGCAGCTCTCTAACAGAACGGTTGTCAATGTGTGCACTCAACTTCCAGAGTTAAACCCGTGTGTGGATTCAGCAGTCTGCAAACACTTTCTCTGCAGAGTCCCAAAACAGGCGTTTTCAGCCCATTACCGGCATATGGAAGAAACAGCAGTAAGCACAGGGAAATATCTGCTTCTAAATCCAAAACGCAGCTATCTAACAGAACGGTTGTCAATGTGTGCACTCAACTTCCAGAGTTAAACCCGTGTGTGGATTCAGCAGTCTGCAAACACTTTCTCTGCAGAGTCCCAAAACAGGCGTTTTCAGCCCATTACCGGCATATGGAAGAAACAGCAGTAAGCACAGGGAAATATCTGCTTCTAAATCCAAAACGCAGCTATCTAACAGAACGGTTGTCAATGTGTGCACTCAACTTCCAGAGTTAAACCCGTGTGTGGATTCAGCAGTCTGCAAACACTTTCTCTGCAGAGTCCCAAAACAGGCCTTTTCAGCCCATTACCGGCATATGGAAGAAACAGCAGTAAGCACAGGGAAATATCTGCTTCTAAATCCAAAACGCAGCTATCTAACAGAACGGTTGTCAATGTGTGCACTCAACTTCCAGAGTTAAACCCGTGTGTGGATTCAGCAGTCTGCAAACACTTTCTCTGCAGAGTCCCAAAACAGGCGTTTTCAGCCCATTACCGGCATATGGAAGAAACAGCAGTAAGCACAGGGAAATATCTGCTTCTAAATCCAAAACGCAGCTATCTAACAGAACGGTTGTCAATGTGTGCACTCAACTTCCAGAGTTAAACCCGTGTGTGGATTCGGCAGTCTGCAAACACTTTCTCTGCAGAGTCCCAAAACAGGCGTTTTCAGCCCATTACCGGCATATGGAAGAAACAGCAGTAAGCACAGGGAAATATCTGCTTCTAAATCCAAAACGCAGCTATCTAACAGAACGGTTGTCAATGTGTGCACTCAACTTCCAGAGTTAAACCCGTGTGTGGATTCAGCAGTCTGCAAACACTTTCTCTGCAGAGTCCCAAAACAGGCGTTTTCAGCCCATTACCGGCATATGGAAGAAACAGCAGTAAGCACAGGGAAATATCTGCTTCTAAATCCAAAACGCAGGTATCTAAGAGAACGGTTGTCAATGTGTGCACTCAACTTCCAGAGTTAAACCCGTGTGTGGATTCGGCAGTCTGCAAACACTTTCTCTGCAGAGTCCCAAAACAGGCGTTTTCAGCCCATTACCGGCATATGGAAGAAACAGCAGTAAGCACAGGGAAATATCTGCTTCTAAATCCAAAACGCAGCTATCTAACAGAACGGTTGTCAATGTGTGCACTCAACTTCCAGAGTTAAACCCGTGTGTGGATTCGGCAGTCTGCAAACACTTTCTCTGCAGAGTCCCAAAACAGGCGTTTTCTGCCCATTACCGGCATATGGAAGAAACAGCAGTAAGCACAGGGAAATATCTGCTTCTAAATCCAAAACGCAGCTATCTAACAGAACGGTTGTCAATGTGTGCACTCAACTTCCAGAGTTAAACCCGTGTGTGGATTCGGCAGTCTGCAAACACTTTCTCTGCAGAGTCCCAAAACAGGCGTTTTCAGCCCATTACCGGCATATGGAAGAAACAGCAGTAAGCACAGGGAAATATCTGCTTCTAAATCCAAAACGCAGCTATCTAACAGAACGGTTGTCAATGTGTGCACTCAACTTCCAGAGTTAAACCCGTGTGTGGATTCAGCAGTCTGCAAACACTTTCTCTGCAGAGTCCCAAAACAGGCGTTTTCTGCCCATTACCGGCATATGGAAGAAACAGCAGTAAGCACAGGGAAATATCTGCTTCTAAATCCAAAACGCAGCTATCTAACAGAACGGTTGTCAATGTGTGCACTCAACTTCCAGAGTTAAACCCGTGTGTGGATTCAGCAGTCTGCAAACACTTTCTCTGCAGAGTCCCAAAACAGGCGTTTTCAGCCCATTACCGGCATATGGAAGAAACAGCAGTAAGCACAGGGAAATATCTGCTTCTAAATCCAAAACGCAGCTATCTAACAGAACGGTTGTCAATGTGTGCACTCAACTTCCAGAGTTAAACCCGTGTGTGGATTCAGCAGTCTGCAAACACTTTCTCTGCAGAGTCCCAAAACAGGCGTTTTCAGCCCATTACCGGCATATGGAAGAAACAGCAGTAAGCACAGGGAAATATCTGCTTCTAAATCCAAAACGCAGCTATCTAACAGAACGGTTGTCAATGTGTGCACTCAACTTCCAGAGTTAAACCCGTGTGTGGATTCAGCAGTCTGCAAACACTTTCTCTGCAGAGTCCCAAAACAGGCGTTTTCAGCCCATTACCGGCATATGGAAGAAACAGCAGTAAGCACAGGGAAATATCTGCTTCTAAATCCAAAACGCAGCTATCTAACAGAACGGTTGTCAATGTGTGCACTCAACTTCCAGAGTTAAACCCGTGTGTGGATTCAGCAGTCTGCAAACACTTTCTCTGCAGAGTCCCAAAACAGGCGTTTTCAGCCCATTACCGGCATATGGAAGAAACAGCAGTAAGCACAGGGAAATATCTGCTTCTAAATCCAAAACGCAGCTATCTAACAGAACGGTTGTCAATGTGTGCACTCAACTTCCAGAGTTAAACCCGTGTGTGGATTCAGCAGTCTGCAAACACTTTCTCTGCAGAGTCCCAAAACAGGCGTTTTCAGCCCATTACCGGCATATGGAAGAAACAGCAGTAAGCACAGGGAAATATCTGCTTCTAAATCCAAAACGCAGCTATCTAACAGAACGGTTGTCAATGTGTGCACTCAACTTCCAGAGTTAAACCCGTGTGTGGATTCAGCAGTCTGCAAACACTTTCTCTGCAGAGTCCCAAAACAGGCGTTTTCAGCCCATTACCGGCATATGGAAGAAACAGCAGTAAGCACAGGGAAATATCTGCTTCTAAATCCAAAACGCAGCTATCTAACAGAACGGTTGTCAATGTGTGCACTCAACTTCCAGAGTTAAACCCGTGTGTGGATTCAGCAGTCTGCAAACACTTTCTCTGCAGAGTCCCAAAACAGGCGTTTTCAGCCCATTACCGGCATATGGAAGAAACAGCAGTAAGCACAGGGAAATATCTGCTTCTAAATCCAAAACGCAGCTATCTAACAGAACGGTTGTCAATGTGTGCACTCAACTTCCAGAGTTAAACCCGTGTGTGGATTCAGCAGTCTGCAAACACTTTCTCTGCAGAGTCCCAAAACAGGCGTTTTCAGCCCATTACCGGCATATGGAAGAAACAGCAGTAAGCCCAGGGAAATATCTGCTTCTAAATCCAAAACGCAGCTATCTAACAGAACGGTTGTCAATGTGTGCACTCAACTTCCAGAGTTAAACCCGTGTGTGGATTCAGCAGTCTGCAAACACTTTCTCTGCAGAGTCCCAAAACAGGCGTTTTCAGCCCATTACCGGCATATGGAAGAAACAGCAGTAAGCACAGGGAAATATCTGCTTCTAAATCCAAAACGCAGCTATCTAACAGAACGGTTGTCAATGTGTGCACTCAACTTCCAGAGTTAAACCCGTGTGTGGATTCAGCAGTCTGCAAACACTTTCTCTGCAGAGTCCCAAAACAGGCGTTTTCAGCCCATTACCGGCATATGGAAGAAACAGCAGTAAGCACAGGGAAATATCTGCTTCTAAATCCAAAACGCAGCTATCTAACAGAACGGTTGTCAATGTGTGCACTCAACTTCCAGAGTTAAACCCGTGTGTGGATTCAGCAGTCTGCAAACACTTTCTCTGCAGAGTCCCAAAACAGGCGTTTTCAGCCCATTACCGGCATATGGAAGAAACAGCAGTAAGCACAGGGAAACATCTGCTTCTAAATCCAAAACGCAGCTATCTAACAGAACGGTTGTCAATGTGTGCACTCAACTTCCAGAGTTAAACCCGTGTGTGGATTCAGCAGTCTGCAAACACTTTCTCTGCAGCGTCCCAAAACAGGCGTTTTCAGCCCATTACCGGCATATGGAAGAAACAGCAGTAAGCACAGGGAAATATCTGCTTCTAAATCCAAAACGCAGCTATCTAACAGAACGGTTGTCAATGTGTGCACTCAACTTCCAGAGTTAAACCCGTGTGTGGATTCAGCAGTCTGCAAACACTTTCTCTGCAGAGTCCCAAAACAGGCGTTTTCAGCCCATTACCGGCATATGGAAGAAACAGCAGTAAGCACAGGGAAACATCTGCTTCTAAATCCAAAACGCAGCTATCTAACAGAACGGTTGTCAATGTGTGCACTCAACTTCCAGAGTTAAACCCGTGTGTGGATTCAGCAGTCTGCAAACACTTTCTCTGCAGCGTCCCAAAACAGGCGTTTTCAGCCCATTACCGGCATATGGAAGAAACAGCAGTAAGCACAGGGAAATATCTGCTTCTAAATCCAAAACGCAGCTATCTAACAGAACGGTTGTCAATGTGTGCACTCAACTTCCAGAGTTAAACCCGTGTGTGGATTCAGCAGTCTGCAAACACTTTCTGTGCAGAGTCCGAAAACAGGCGTTTTCAGCCCATTACCGGCATATGGAAGAAACAGCAGTAAGCACAGGGAAATATCTGCTTCTAAATCCAAAACGCAGCTATCTAACAGAACGGTTGTCAATGTGTGCACTCAACTTCCAGAGTTAAACCCGTGTGTGGATTCAGCAGTCTGCAAACACTTTCTCTGCAGAGTCCCAAAACAGGCGTTTTCAGCCCATTACCGGCATATGGAAGAAACAGCAGTAAGCACAGGGAAATATCTGCTTCTAAATCCAAAACGCAGCTATCTAACAGAACGGTTGTCAATGTGTGCACTCAACTTCCAGAGTTAAACCCGTGTGTGGATTCAGCAGTCTGCAAACACTTTCTCTGCAGAGTCCCAAAACAGGCGTTTTCAGCCCATTACCGGCATATGGAAGAAACAGCAGTAAGCACAGGGAAATATCTGCTTCTAAATCCAAAACGCAGCTATCTAACAGAACGGTTGTCAATGTGTGCACTCAACTTCCAGAGTTAAACCCGTGTGTGGATTCAGCAGTCTGCAAACACTTTCTCTGCAGAGTCCCAAAACAGGCGTTTTCAGCCCATTACCGGCATATGGAAGAAACAGCAGTAAGCACAGGGAAATATCTGCTTCTAAATCCAAAACGCAGCTATCTAACAGAACGGTTGTCAATGTGTGCACTCAACTTCCAGAGTTAAACCCGTGTGTGGATTCAGCAGTCTGCAAACACTTTCTGTGCAGAGTCCGAAAACAGGCGTTTTCAGCCCATTACCGGCATATGGAAGAAACAGCAGTAAGCACAGGGAAATATCTGCTTCTAAATCAAAACGCAGCTCTCTAACAGAACGGTTGTCAATGTGTGCACTCAACTTCCAGAGTTAAACCCGTGTGTGGATTCAGCAGTCTGCAAACACTTTCTCTGCAGCGTCCCAAAACAGGCGTTTTCAGCCCATTACCGGCATATGGAAGAAACAGCAGTAAGCACAGGGAAATATCTGCTTCTAAATCCAAAACGCAGCTCTCTAACAGAACGGTTGTCAATGTGTGCACTCAACTTCCAGAGTTAAACCCGTGTGTGGATTCAGCAGTCTGCAAACACTTTCTGTGCAGAGTCCCAAAACAGGCGTTTTCAGCCCATTACCGGCATATGGAAGAAACAGCAGTAAGCACAGGGAAATATCTGCTTCTAAATCCAAAACGCAGCTATCTAACAGAACGGTTGTCAATGTGTGCACTCAACTTCCAGAGTTAAACCCGTGTGTGGATTCAGCAGTCTGCAAACACTTTCTGTGCAGAGTCCCAAAACAGGCGTTTTCAGCCCATTACCGGCATATGGAAGAAACAGCAGTAAGCACAGGGAAATATCTGCTTCTAAATCCAAAACGCAGCTCTCTAACAGAACGGTTGTCAATGTGTGCACTCAACTTCCAGAGTTAAACCCGTGTGTGGATTCAGCAGTCTGCAAACACTTTCTGTGCAGAGTCCCAAAACAGGCGTTTTCAGCCCATTACCGGCATATGGAAGAAACAGCAGTAAGCACAGGGAAATATCTGCTTCTAAATCCAAAACGCAGCTATCTAACAGAACGGTTGTCAATGTGTGCACTCAACTTCCAGAGTTAAACCCGTGTGTGGATTCAGCAGTCTGCAAACACTTTCTCTGCAGAGTCCCAAAACAGGCGTTTTCAGCCCATTACCGGCATATGGAAGAAACAGCAGTAAGCACAGGGAAATATCTGCTTCTAAATCCAAAACGCAGCTATCTAACAGAACGGTTGTCAATGTGTGCACTCAACTTCCAGAGTTAAACCCGTGTGTGGATTCAGCAGTCTGCAAACACTTTCTCTGCAGAGTCCCAAAACAGGCGTTTTCAGCCCATTACCGGCATATGGAAGAAACAGCAGTAAGCACAGGGAAATATCTGCTTCTAAATCCAAAACGCAGCTATCTAACAGAACGGTTGTCAATGTGTGCACTCAACTTCCAGAGTTAAACCCGTGTGTGGATTCAGCAGTCTGCAAACACTTTCTCTGCAGAGTCCCAAAACAGGCGTTTTCAGCCCATTACCGGCATATGGAAGAAACAGCAGTAAGCACAGGGAAACATCTGCTTCTAAATCCAAAACGCAGCTATCTAACAGAACGGTTGTCAATGTGTGCACTCAACTTCCAGAGTTAAACCCGTGTGTGGATTCAGCAGTCTGCAAACACTTTCTCTGCAGCGTCCCAAAACAGGCGTTTTCAGCCCATTACCGGCATATGGAAGAAACAGCAGTAAGCACAGGGAAATATCTGCTTCTAAATCCAAAACGCAGCTATCTAACAGAACGGTTGTCAATGTGTGCACTCAACTTCCAGAGTTAAACCCGTGTGTGGATTCAGCAGTCTGCAAACACTTTCTCTGCAGAGTCCCAAAACAGGCGTTTTCAGCCCATTACCGGCATATGGAAGAAACAGCAGTAAGCACAGGGAAATATCTGCTTCTAAATCCAAAACGCAGCTATCTAACAGAACGGTTGTCAATGTGTGCACTCAACTTCCAGAGTTAAACCCGTGTGTGGATTCAGCAGTCTGCAAACACTTTCTCTGCAGAGTCCCAAAACAGGCGTTTTCAGCCCATTACCGGCATATGGAAGAAACAGCAGTAAGCACAGGGAAATATCTGCTTCTAAATCCAAAACGCAGCTCTCTAACAGAACGGTTGTCAATGTGTGCACTCAACTTCCAGAGTTAAACCCGTGTGTGGATTCAGCAGTCTGCAAACACTTTCTCTGCAGAGTCCCAAAACAGGCGTTTTCAGCCCATTACCGGCATATGGAAGAAACAGCAGTAAGCACAGGGAAATATCTGCTTCTAAATCCAAAACGCAGCTATCTAACAGAACGGTTGTCAATGTGTGCACTCAACTTCCAGAGTTAAACCCGTGTGTGGATTCAGCAGTCTGCAAACACTTTCTCTGCAGAGTCCCAAAACAGGCGTTTTCAGCCCATTACCGGCATATGGAAGAAACAGCAGTAAGCACAGGGAAATATCTGCTTCTAAATCCAAAACGCAGCTATCTAACAGAACGGTTGTCAATGTGTGCACTCAACTTCCAGAGTTAAACCCGTGTGTGGATTCAGCAGTCTGCAAACACTTTCTCTGCAGAGTCCCAAAACAGGCGTTTTCAGCCCATTACCGGCATATGGAAGAAACAGCAGTAAGCACAGGGAAATATCTGCTTCTAAATCCAAAACGCAGCTATCTAACAGAACGGTTGTCAATGTGTGCACTCAACTTCCAGAGTTAAACCCGTGTGTGGATTCAGCAGTCTGCAAACACTTTCTCTGCAGCGTCCCAAAACAGGCGTTTTCAGCCCATTACCGGCATATGGAAGAAACAGCAGTAAGCACAGGGAAATATCTGCTTCTAAATCCAAAACGCAGCTCTCTAACAGAACGGTTGTCAATGTGTGCACTCAACTTCCAGAGTTAAACCCGTGTGTGGATTCAGCAGTCTGCAAACACTTTCTCTGCAGAGTCCCAAAACAGGCGTTTTCAGCCCATTACCGGCATATGGAAGAAACAGCAGTAAGCACAGGGAAATATCTGCTTCTAAATCCAAAACGCAGCTATCTAACAGAACGGTTGTCAATGTGTGCACTCAACTTCCAGAGTTAAACCCGTGTGTGGATTCAGCAGTCTGCAAACACTTTCTCTGCAGAGTCCCAAAACAGGCGTTTTCAGCCCATTACCGGCATATGGAAGAAACAGCAGTAAGCACAGGGAAATATCTGCTTCTAAATCCAAAACGCAGCTATCTAACAGAACGGTTGTCAATGTGTGCACTCAACTTCCAGAGTTAAACCCGTGTGTGGATTCAGCAGTCTGCAAACACTTTCTCTGCAGAGTCCCAAAACAGGCGTTTTCAGCCCATTACCGGCATATGGAAGAAACAGCAGTAAGCACAGGGAAATATCTGCTTCTAAATCCAAAACGCAGCTATCTAACAGAACGGTTGTCAATGTGTGCACTCAACTTCCAGAGTTAAACCCGTGTGTGGATTCAGCAGTCTGCAAACACTTTCTCTGCAGAGTCCCAAAACAGGCGTTTTCAGCCCATTACCGGCATATGGAAGAAACAGCAGTAAGCACAGGGAAATATCTGCTTCTAAATCCAAAACGCAGCTCTCTAACAGAACGGTTGTCAATGTGTGCACTCAACTTCCAGAGTTAAACCCGTGTGTGGATTCAGCAGTCTGCAAACACTTTCTCTGCAGAGTCCCAAAACAGGCGTTTTCAGCCCATTACCGGCATATGGAAGAAACAGCAGTAAGCACAGGGAAATATCTGCTTCTAAATCCAAAACGCAGCTATCTAACAGAACGGTTGTCAATGTGTGCACTCAACTTCCAGAGTTAAACCCGTGTGTGGATTCAGCAGTCTGCAAACACTTTCTCTGCAGAGTCCCAAAACAGGCGTTTTCAGCCCATTACCGGCATATGGAAGAAACAGCAGTAAGCACAGGGAAATATCTGCTTCTAAATCCAAAACGCAGCTATCTAACAGAACGGTTGTCAATGTGTGCACTCAACTTCCAGAGTTAAACCCGTGTGTGGATTCAGCAGTCTGCAAACACTTTCTCTGCAGAGTCCCAAAACAGGCGTTTTCAGCCCATTACCGGCATATGGAAGAAACAGCAGTAAGCACAGGGAAATATCTGCTTCTAAATCCAAAACGCAGCTATCTAACAGAACGGTTGTCAATGTGTGCACTCAACTTCCAGAGTTAAACCCGTGTGTGGATTCAGCAGTCTGCAAACACTTTCTCTGCAGAGTCCCAAAACAGGCGTTTTCAGCCCATTACCGGCATATGGAAGAAACAGCAGTAAGCACAGGGAAATATCTGCTTCTAAATCCAAAACGCAGCTATCTAACAGAACGGTTGTCAATGTGTGCACTCAACTTCCAGAGTTAAACCCGTGTGTGGATTCGGCAGTCTGCAAACACTTTCTCTGCAGAGTCCCAAAACAGGCGTTTTCAGCCCATTACCGGCATATGGAAGAAACAGCAGTAAGCACAGGGAAATATCTGCTTCTAAATCCAAAACGCAGCTATCTAACAGAACGGTTGTCAATGTGTGCACTCAACTTCCAGAGTTAAACCCGTGTGTGGATTCAGCAGTCTGCAAACACTTTCTCTGCAGAGTCCCAAAACAGGCGTTTTCAGCCCATTACCGGCATATGGAAGAAACAGCAGTAAGCACAGGGAAATATCTGCTTCTAAATCCAAAACGCAGGTATCTAAGAGAACGGTTGTCAATGTGTGCACTCAACTTCCAGAGTTAAACCCGTGTGTGGATTCGGCAGTCTGCAAACACTTTCTCTGCAGAGTCCCAAAACAGGCGTTTTCAGCCCATTACCGGCATATGGAAGAAACAGCAGTAAGCACAGGGAAATATCTGCTTCTAAATCCAAAACGCAGCTATCTAACAGAACGGTTGTCAATGTGTGCACTCAACTTCCAGAGTTAAACCCGTGTGTGGATTCGGCAGTCTGCAAACACTTTCTCTGCAGAGTCCCAAAACAGGCGTTTTCTGCCCATTACCGGCATATGGAAGAAACAGCAGTAAGCACAGGGAAATATCTGCTTCTAAATCCAAAACGCAGCTATCTAACAGAACGGTTGTCAATGTGTGCACTCAACTTCCAGAGTTAAACCCGTGTGTGGATTCGGCAGTCTGCAAACACTTTCTCTGCAGAGTCCCAAAACAGGCGTTTTCAGCCCATTACCGGCATATGGAAGAAACAGCAGTAAGCACAGGGAAATATCTGCTTCTAAATCCAAAACGCAGCTATCTAACAGAACGGTTGTCAATGTGTGCACTCAACTTCCAGAGTTAAACCCGTGTGTGGATTCAGCAGTCTGCAAACACTTTCTCTGCAGAGTCCCAAAACAGGCGTTTTCTGCCCATTACCGGCATATGGAAGAAACAGCAGTAAGCACAGGGAAATATCTGCTTCTAAATCCAAAACGCAGCTATCTAACAGAACGGTTGTCAATGTGTGCACTCAACTTCCAGAGTTAAACCCGTGTGTGGATTCAGCAGTCTGCAAACACTTTCTCTGCAGAGTCCCAAAACAGGCGTTTTCAGCCCATTACCGGCATATGGAAGAAACAGCAGTAAGCACAGGGAAATATCTGCTTCTAAATCCAAAACGCAGCTATCTAACAGAACGGTTGTCAATGTGTGCACTCAACTTCCAGAGTTAAACCCGTGTGTGGATTCAGCAGTCTGCAAACACTTTCTCTGCAGAGTCCCAAAACAGGCGTTTTCAGCCCATTACCGGCATATGGAAGAAACAGCAGTAAGCACAGGGAAATATCTGCTTCTAAATCCAAAACGCAGCTATCTAACAGAACGGTTGTCAATGTGTGCACTCAACTTCCAGAGTTAAACCCGTGTGTGGATTCAGCAGTCTGCAAACACTTTCTCTGCAGAGTCCCAAAACAGGCGTTTTCAGCCCATTACCGGCATATGGAAGAAACAGCAGTAAGCACAGGGAAATATCTGCTTCTAAATCCAAAACGCAGCTATCTAACAGAACGGTTGTCAATGTGTGCACTCAACTTCCAGAGTTAAACCCGTGTGTGGATTCAGCAGTCTGCAAACACTTTCTCTGCAGAGTCCCAAAACAGGCGTTTTCAGCCCATTACCGGCATATGGAAGAAACAGCAGTAAGCCCAGGGAAATATCTGCTTCTAAATCCAAAACGCAGCTATCTAACAGAACGGTTGTCAATGTGTGCACTCAACTTCCAGAGTTAAACCCGTGTGTGGATTCAGCAGTCTGCAAACACTTTCTCTGCAGAGTCCCAAAACAGGCGTTTTCAGCCCATTACCGGCATATGGAAGAAACAGCAGTAAGCACAGGGAAATATCTGCTTCTAAATCCAAAACGCAGCTATCTAACAGAACGGTTGTCAATGTGTGCACTCAACTTCCAGAGTTAAACCCGTGTGTGGATTCAGCAGTCTGCAAACACTTTCTCTGCAGAGTCCCAAAACAGGCGTTTTCAGCCCATTACCGGCATATGGAAGAAACAGCAGTAAGCACAGGGAAATATCTGCTTCTAAATCCAAAACGCAGCTATCTAACAGAACGGTTGTCAATGTGTGCACTCAACTTCCAGAGTTAAACCCGTGTGTGGATTCAGCAGTCTGCAAACACTTTCTCTGCAGAGTCCCAAAACAGGCGTTTTCAGCCCATTACCGGCATATGGAAGAAACAGCAGTAAGCACAGGGAAACATCTGCTTCTAAATCCAAAACGCAGCTATCTAACAGAACGGTTGTCAATGTGTGCACTCAACTTCCAGAGTTAAACCCGTGTGTGGATTCAGCAGTCTGCAAACACTTTCTCTGCAGCGTCCCAAAACAGGCGTTTTCAGCCCATTACCGGCATATGGAAGAAACAGCAGTAAGCACAGGGAAATATCTGCTTCTAAATCCAAAACGCAGCTATCTAACAGAACGGTTGTCAATGTGTGCACTCAACTTCCAGAGTTAAACCCGTGTGTGGATTCAGCAGTCTGCAAACACTTTCTCTGCAGAGTCCCAAAACAGGCGTTTTCAGCCCATTACCGGCATATGGAAGAAACAGCAGTAAGCACAGGGAAACATCTGCTTCTAAATCCAAAACGCAGCTATCTAACAGAACGGTTGTCAATGTGTGCACTCAACTTCCAGAGTTAAACCCGTGTGTGGATTCAGCAGTCTGCAAACACTTTCTCTGCAGCGTCCCAAAACAGGCGTTTTCAGCCCATTACCGGCATATGGAAGAAACAGCAGTAAGCACAGGGAAATATCTGCTTCTAAATCCAAAACGCAGCTATCTAACAGAACGGTTGTCAATGTGTGCACTCAACTTCCAGAGTTAAACCCGTGTGTGGATTCAGCAGTCTGCAAACACTTTCTGTGCAGAGTCCGAAAACAGGCGTTTTCAGCCCATTACCGGCATATGGAAGAAACAGCAGTAAGCACAGGGAAATATCTGCTTCTAAATCCAAAACGCAGCTATCTAACAGAACGGTTGTCAATGTGTGCACTCAACTTCCAGAGTTAAACCCGTGTGTGGATTCAGCAGTCTGCAAACACTTTCTCTGCAGAGTCCCAAAACAGGCGTTTTCAGCCCATTACCGGCATATGGAAGAAACAGCAGTAAGCACAGGGAAATATCTGCTTCTAAATCCAAAACGCAGCTATCTAACAGAACGGTTGTCAATGTGTGCACTCAACTTCCAGAGTTAAACCCGTGTGTGGATTCAGCAGTCTGCAAACACTTTCTGTGCAGAGTCCGAAAACAGGCGTTTTCAGCCCATTACCGGCATATGGAAGAAACAGCAGTAAGCACAGGGAAATATCTGCTTCTAAATCCAAAACGCAGCTATCTAACAGAACGGTTGTCAATGTGTGCACTCAACTTCCAGAGTTAAACCCGTGTGTGGATTCAGCAGTCTGCAAACACTTTCTCTGCAGAGTCCCAAAACAGGCGTTTTCAGCCCATTACCGGCATATGGAAGAAACAGCAGTAAGCACAGGGAAATATCTGCTTCTAAATCCAAAACGCAGCTATCTAACAGAACGGTTGTCAATGTGTGCACTCAACTTCCAGAGTTAAACCCGTGTGTGGATTCAGCAGTCTGCAAACACTTTCTGTGCAGAGTCCGAAAACAGGCGTTTTCAGCCCATTACCGGCATATGGAAGAAACAGCAGTAAGCACAGGGAAATATCTGCTTCTAAATCAAAACGCAGCTCTCTAACAGAACGGTTGTCAATGTGTGCACTCAACTTCCAGAGTTAAACCCGTGTGTGGATTCAGCAGTCTGCAAACACTTTCTCTGCAGCGTCCCAAAACAGGCGTTTTCAGCCCATTACCGGCATATGGAAGAAACAGCAGTAAGCACAGGGAAATATCTGCTTCTAAATCCAAAACGCAGCTCTCTAACAGAACGGTTGTCAATGTGTGCACTCAACTTCCAGAGTTAAACCCGTGTGTGGATTCAGCAGTCTGCAAACACTTTCTGTGCAGAGTCCCAAAACAGGCGTTTTCAGCCCATTACCGGCATATGGAAGAAACAGCAGTAAGCACAGGGAAATATCTGCTTCTAAATCCAAAACGCAGCTATCTAACAGAACGGTTGTCAATGTGTGCACTCAACTTCCAGAGTTAAACCCGTGTGTGGATTCAGCAGTCTGCAAACACTTTCTGTGCAGAGTCCCAAAACAGGCGTTTTCAGCCCATTACCGGCATATGGAAGAAACAGCAGTAAGCACAGGGAAATATCTGCTTCTAAATCCAAAACGCAGCTCTCTAACAGAACGGTTGTCAATGTGTGCACTCAACTTCCAGAGTTAAACCCGTGTGTGGATTCAGCAGTCTGCAAACACTTTCTGTGCAGAGTCCCAAAACAGGCGTTTTCAGCCCATTACCGGCATATGGAAGAAACAGCAGTAAGCACAGGGAAATATCTGCTTCTAAATCCAAAACGCAGCTATCTAACAGAACGGTTGTCAATGTGTGCACTCAACTTCCAGAGTTAAACCCGTGTGTGGATTCAGCAGTCTGCAAACACTTTCTCTGCAGAGTCCCAAAACAGGCGTTTTCAGCCCATTACCGGCATATGGAAGAAACAGCAGTAAGCACAGGGAAATATCTGCTTCTAAATCCAAAACGCAGCTATCTAACAGAACGGTTGTCAATGTGTGCACTCAACTTCCAGAGTTAAACCCGTGTGTGGATTCAGCAGTCTGCAAACACTTTCTCTGCAGAGTCCCAAAACAGGCGTTTTCAGCCCATTACCGGCATATGGAAGAAACAGCAGTAAGCACAGGGAAATATCTGCTTCTAAATCCAAAACGCAGCTATCTAACAGAACGGTTGTCAATGTGTGCACTCAACTTCCAGAGTTAAACCCGTGTGTGGATTCAGCAGTCTGCAAACACTTTCTCTGCAGAGTCCCAAAACAGGCGTTTTCAGCCCATTACCGGCATATGGAAGAAACAGCAGTAAGCACAGGGAAACATCTGCTTCTAAATCCAAAACGCAGCTATCTAACAGAACGGTTGTCAATGTGTGCACTCAACTTCCAGAGTTAAACCCGTGTGTGGATTCAGCAGTCTGCAAACACTTTCTCTCCAGCGTCCCAAAACAGGCGTTTTCAGCCCATTACCGGCATATGGAAGAAACAGCAGTAAGCACAGGGAAATATCTGCTTCTAAATCCAAAACGCAGCTATCTAACAGAACGGTTGTCAATGTGTGCACTCAACTTCCAGAGTTAAACCCGTGTGTGGATTCAGCAGTCTGCAAACACTTTCTCTGCAGAGTCCCAAAACAGGCGTTTTCAGCCCATTACCGGCATATGGAAGAAACAGCAGTAAGCACAGGGAAATATCTGCTTCTAAATCCAAAACGCAGCTATCTAACAGAACGGTTGTCAATGTGTGCACTCAACTTCCAGAGTTAAACCCGTGTGTGGATTCAGCAGTCTGCAAACACTTTCTCTGCAGAGTCCCAAAACAGGCGTTTTCAGCCCATTACCGGCATATGGAAGAAACAGCAGTAAGCACAGGGAAATATCTGCTTCTAAATCCAAAACGCAGCTATCTAACAGAACGGTTGTCAATGTGTGCACTCAACTTCCAGAGTTAAACCCGTGTGTGGATTCAGCAGTCTGCAAACACTTTCTCTGCAGAGTCCCAAAACAGGCGTTTTCAGCCCATTACCGGCATATGGAAGAAACAGCAGTAAGCACAGGGAAATATCTGCTTCTAAATCCAAAACGCAGCTATCTAACAGAACGGTTGTCAATGTGTGCACTCAACTTCCAGAGTTAAACCCGTGTGTGGATTCAGCAGTCTGCAAACACTTTCTCTGCAGAGTCCCAAAACAGGCGTTTTCAGCCCATTACCGGCATATGGAAGAAACAGCAGTAAGCACAGGGAAATATCTGCTTCTAAATCCAAAACGCAGCTATCTAACAGAACGGTTGTCAATGTGTGCACTCAACTTCCAGAGTTAAACCCGTGTGTGGATTCAGCAGTCTGCAAACACTTTCTCTGCAGCGTCCCAAAACAGGCGTTTTCAGCCCATTACCGGCATATGGAAGAAACAGCAGTAAGCACAGGGAAATATCTGCTTCTAAATCCAAAACGCAGCTCTCTAACAGAACGGTTGTCAATGTGTGCACTCAACTTCCAGAGTTAAACCCGTGTGTGGATTCAGCAGTCTGCAAACACTTTCTCTGCAGAGTCCCAAAACAGGCGTTTTCAGCCCATTACCGGCATATGGAAGAAACAGCAGTAAGCACAGGGAAATATCTGCTTCTAAATCCAAAACGCAGCTATCTAACAGAACGGTTGTCAATGTGTGCACTCAACTTCCAGAGTTAAACCCGTGTGTGGATTCAGCAGTCTGCAAACACTTTCTCTGCAGAGTCCCAAAACAGGCGTTTTCAGCCCATTACCGGCATATGGAAGAAACAGCAGTAAGCACAGGGAAATATCTGCTTCTAAATCCAAAACGCAGCTATCTAACAGAACGGTTGTCAATGTGTGCACTCAACTTCCAGAGTTAAACCCGTGTGTGGATTCAGCAGTCTGCAAACACTTTCTCTGCAGAGTCCCAAAACAGGCGTTTTCAGCCCATTACCGGCATATGGAAGAAACAGCAGTAAGCACAGGGAAATATCTGCTTCTAAATCCAAAACGCAGCTATCTAACAGAACGGTTGTCAATGTGTGCACTCAACTTCCAGAGTTAAACCCGTGTGTGGATTCAGCAGTCTGCAAACACTTTCTCTGCAGAGTCCCAAAACAGGCGTTTTCAGCCCATTACCGGCATATGGAAGAAACAGCAGTAAGCACAGGGAAATATCTGCTTCTAAATCCAAAACGCAGCTATCTAACAGAACGGTTGTCAATGTGTGCACTCAACTTCCAGAGTTAAACCCGTGTGTGGATTCAGCAGTCTGCAAACACTTTCTCTGCAGCGTCCCAAAACAGGCGTTTTCAGCCCATTACCGGCATATGGAAGAAACAGCAGTAAGCACAGGGAAATATCTGCTTCTAAATCCAAAACGCAGCTCTCTAACAGAACGGTTGTCAATGTGTGCACTCAACTTCCAGAGTTAAACCCGTGTGTGGATTCAGCAGTCTGCAAACACTTTCTCTGCAGAGTCCCAAAACAGGCGTTTTCAGCCCATTACCGGCATATGGAAGAAACAGCAGTAAGCACAGGGAAATATCTGCTTCTAAATCCAAAACGCAGCTATCTAACAGAACGGTTGTCAATGTGTGCACTCAACTTCCAGAGTTAAACCCGTGTGTGGATTCAGCAGTCTGCAAACACTTTCTCTGCAGAGTCCCAAAACAGGCGTTTTCAGCCCATTACCGGCATATGGAAGAAACAGCAGTAAGCACAGGGAAATATCTGCTTCTAAATCCAAAACGCAGCTATCTAACAGAACGGTTGTCAATGTGTGCACTCAACTTCCAGAGTTAAACCCGTGTGTGGATTCAGCAGTCTGCAAACACTTTCTCTGCAGAGTCCCAAAACAGGCGTTTTCAGCCCATTACCGGCATATGGAAGAAACAGCAGTAAGCACAGGGAAATATCTGCTTCTAAATCCAAAACGCAGCTATCTAACAGAACGGTTGTCAATGTGTGCACTCAACTTCCAGAGTTAAACCCGTGTGTGGATTCAGCAGTCTGCAAACACTTTCTCTGCAGAGTCCCAAAACAGGCGTTTTCAGCCCATTACCGGCATATGGAAGAAACAGCAGTAAGCACAGGGAAATATCTGCTTCTAAATCCAAAACGCAGCTCTCTAACAGAACGGTTGTCAATGTGTGCACTCAACTTCCAGAGTTAAACCCGTGTGTGGATTCAGCAGTCTGCAAACACTTTCTCTGCAGAGTCCCAAAACAGGCGTTTTCAGCCCATTACCGGCATATGGAAGAAACAGCAGTAAGCACAGGGAAATATCTGCTTCTAAATCCAAAACGCAGCTATCTAACAGAACGGTTGTCAATGTGTGCACTCAACTTCCAGAGTTAAACCCGTGTGTGGATTCAGCAGTCTGCAAACACTTTCTCTGCAGAGTCCCAAAACAGGCGTTTTCAGCCCATTACCGGCATATGGAAGAAACAGCAGTAAGCACAGGGAAATATCTGCTTCTAAATCCAAAACGCAGCTATCTAACAGAACGGTTGTCAATGTGTGCACTCAACTTCCAGAGTTAAACCCGTGTGTGGATTCAGCAGTCTGCAAACACTTTCTCTGCAGAGTCCCAAAACAGGCGTTTTCAGCCCATTACCGGCATATGGAAGAAACAGCAGTAAGCACAGGGAAATATCTGCTTCTAAATCCAAAACGCAGCTATCTAACAGAACGGTTGTCAATGTGTGCACTCAACTTCCAGAGTTAAACCCGTGTGTGGATTCAGCAGTCTGCAAACACTTTCTCTGCAGAGTCCCAAAACAGGCGTTTTCAGCCCATTACCGGCATATGGAAGAAACAGCAGTAAGCACAGGGAAATATCTGCTTCTAAATCCAAAACGCAGCTATCTAACAGAACGGTTGTCAATGTGTGCACTCAACTTCCAGAGTTAAACCCGTGTGTGGATTCAGCAGTCTGCAAACACTTTCTCTGCAGAGTCCCAAAACAGGCGTTTTCAGCCCATTACCGGCATATGGAAGAAACAGCAGTAAGCACAGGGAAATATCTGCTTCTAAATCCAAAACGCAGCTATCTAACAGAACGGTTGTCAATGTGTGCACTCAACTTCCAGAGTTAAACCCGTGTGTGGATTCAGCAGTCTGCAAACACTTTCTCTGCAGAGTCCCAAAACAGGCGTTTTCAGCCCATTACCGGCATATGGAAGAAACAGCAGTAAGCACAGGGAAATATCTGCTTCTAAATCCAAAACGCAGCTATCTAACAGAACGGTTGTCAATGTGTGCACTCAACTTCCAGAGTTAAACCCGTGTGTGGATTCAGCAGTCTGCAAACACTTTCTCTGCAGCGTCCCAAAACAGGCGTTTTCAGCCCATTACCGGCATATGGAAGAAACAGCAGTAAGCACAGGGAAATATCTGCTTCTAAATCCAAAACGCAGCTCTCTAACAGAACGGTTGTCAATGTGTGCACTCAACTTCCAGAGTTAAACCCGTGTGTGGATTCAGCAGTCTGCAAACACTTTCTCTGCAGAGTCCCAAAACAGGCGTTTTCAGCCCATTACCGGCATATGGAAGAAACAGCAGTAAGCACAGGGAAATATCTGCTTCTAAATCCAAAACGCAGCTATCTAACAGAACGGTTGTCAATGTGTGCACTCAACTTCCAGAGTTAAACCCGTGTGTGGATTCAGCAGTCTGCAAACACTTTCTCTGCAGAGTCCCAAAACAGGCGTTTTCAGCCCATTACCGGCATATGGAAGAAACAGCAGTAAGCACAGGGAAATATCTGCTTCTAAATCCAAAACGCAGCTATCTAACAGAACGGTTGTCAATGTGTGCACTCAACTTCCAGAGTTAAACCCGTGTGTGGATTCAGCAGTCTGCAAACACTTTCTCTGCAGAGTCCCAAAACAGGCGTTTTCAGCCCATTACCGGCATATGGAAGAAACAGCAGTAAGCACAGGGAAATATCTGCTTCTAAATCCAAAACGCAGCTATCTAACAGAACGGTTGTCAATGTGTGCACTCAACTTCCAGAGTTAAACCCGTGTGTGGATTCAGCAGTCTGCAAACACTTTCTCTGCAGAGTCCCAAAACAGGCGTTTTCAGCCCATTACCGGCATATGGAAGAAACAGCAGTAAGCACAGGGAAATATCTGCTTCTAAATCCAAAACGCAGCTCTCTAACAGAACGGTTGTCAATGTGTGCACTCAACTTCCAGAGTTAAACCCGTGTGTGGATTCAGCAGTCTGCAAACACTTTCTCTGCAGAGTCCCAAAACAGGCGTTTTCAGCCCATTACCGGCATATGGAAGAAACAGCAGTAAGCACAGGGAAATATCTGCTTCTAAATCCAAAACGCAGCTATCTAACAGAACGGTTGTCAATGTGTGCACTCAACTTCCAGAGTTAAACCCGTGTGTGGATTCAGCAGTCTGCAAACACTTTCTCTGCAGAGTCCCAAAACAGGCGTTTTCAGCCCATTACCGGCATATGGAAGAAACAGCAGTAAGCACAGGGAAATATCTGCTTCTAAATCCAAAACGCAGCTATCTAACAGAACGGTTGTCAATGTGTGCACTCAACTTCCAGAGTTAAACCCGTGTGTGGATTCAGCAGTCTGCAAACACTTTCTCTGCAGAGTCCCAAAACAGGCGTTTTCAGCCCATTACCGGCATATGGAAGAAACAGCAGTAAGCACAGGGAAATATCTGCTTCTAAATCCAAAACGCAGCTATCTAACAGAACGGTTGTCAATGTGTGCACTCAACTTCCAGAGTTAAACCCGTGTGTGGATTCAGCAGTCTGCAAACACTTTCTCTGCAGAGTCCCAAAACAGGCGTTTTCAGCCCATTACCGGCATATGGAAGAAACAGCAGTAAGCACAGGGAAATATCTGCTTCTAAATCCAAAACGCAGCTATCTAACAGAACGGTTGTCAATGTGTGCACTCAACTTCCAGAGTTAAACCCGTGTGTGGATTCGGCAGTCTGCAAACACTTTCTCTGCAGAGTCCCAAAACAGGCGTTTTCAGCCCATTACCGGCATATGGAAGAAACAGCAGTAAGCACAGGGAAATATCTGCTTCTAAATCCAAAACGCAGCTATCTAACAGAACGGTTGTCAATGTGTGCACTCAACTTCCAGAGTTAAACCCGTGTGTGGATTCAGCAGTCTGCAAACACTTTCTCTGCAGAGTCCCAAAACAGGCGTTTTCAGCCCATTACCGGCATATGGAAGAAACAGCAGTAAGCACAGGGAAATATCTGCTTCTAAATCCAAAACGCAGGTATCTAAGAGAACGGTTGTCAATGTGTGCACTCAACTTCCAGAGTTAAACCCGTGTGTGGATTCGGCAGTCTGCAAACACTTTCTCTGCAGAGTCCCAAAACAGGCGTTTTCAGCCCATTACCGGCATATGGAAGAAACAGCAGTAAGCACAGGGAAATATCTGCTTCTAAATCCAAAACGCAGCTATCTAACAGAACGGTTGTCAATGTGTGCACTCAACTTCCAGAGTTAAACCCGTGTGTGGATTCGGCAGTCTGCAAACACTTTCTCTGCAGAGTCCCAAAACAGGCGTTTTCTGCCCATTACCGGCATATGGAAGAAACAGCAGTAAGCACAGGGAAATATCTGCTTCTAAATCCAAAACGCAGCTATCTAACAGAACGGTTGTCAATGTGTGCACTCAACTTCCAGAGTTAAACCCGTGTGTGGATTCGGCAGTCTGCAAACACTTTCTCTGCAGAGTCCCAAAACAGGCGTTTTCAGCCCATTACCGGCATATGGAAGAAACAGCAGTAAGCACAGGGAAATATCTGCTTCTAAATCCAAAACGCAGCTATCTAACAGAACGGTTGTCAATGTGTGCACTCAACTTCCAGAGTTAAACCCGTGTGTGGATTCAGCAGTCTGCAAACACTTTCTCTGCAGAGTCCCAAAACAGGCGTTTTCTGCCCATTACCGGCATATGGAAGAAACAGCAGTAAGCACAGGGAAATATCTGCTTCTAAATCCAAAACGCAGCTATCTAACAGAACGGTTGTCAATGTGTGCACTCAACTTCCAGAGTTAAACCCGTGTGTGGATTCAGCAGTCTGCAAACACTTTCTCTGCAGAGTCCCAAAACAGGCGTTTTCAGCCCATTACCGGCATATGGAAGAAACAGCAGTAAGCACAGGGAAATATCTGCTTCTAAATCCAAAACGCAGCTATCTAACAGAACGGTTGTCAATGTGTGCACTCAACTTCCAGAGTTAAACCCGTGTGTGGATTCAGCAGTCTGCAAACACTTTCTCTGCAGAGTCCCAAAACAGGCGTTTTCAGCCCATTACCGGCATATGGAAGAAACAGCAGTAAGCACAGGGAAATATCTGCTTCTAAATCCAAAACGCAGCTATCTAACAGAACGGTTGTCAATGTGTGCACTCAACTTCCAGAGTTAAACCCGTGTGTGGATTCAGCAGTCTGCAAACACTTTCTCTGCAGAGTCCCAAAACAGGCGTTTTCAGCCCATTACCGGCATATGGAAGAAACAGCAGTAAGCACAGGGAAATATCTGCTTCTAAATCCAAAACGCAGCTATCTAACAGAACGGTTGTCAATGTGTGCACTCAACTTCCAGAGTTAAACCCGTGTGTGGATTCAGCAGTCTGCAAACACTTTCTCTGCAGAGTCCCAAAACAGGGCGTTTTCAGCCCATTACCGGCATATGGAAGAAACAGCAGTAAGCACAGGGAAATATCTGCTTCTAAATCCAAAACGCAGCTATCTAACAGAACGGTTGTCAATGTGTGCACTCAACTTCCAGAGTTAAACCCGTGTGTGGATTCAGCAGTCTGCAAACACTTTCTCTGCAGAGTCCCAAAACAGGCGTTTTCAGCCCATTACCGGCATATGGAAGAAACAGCAGTAAGCACAGGGAAATATCTGCTTCTAAATCCAAAACGCAGCTATCTAACAGAACGGTTGTCAATGTGTGCACTCAACTTCCAGAGTTAAACCCGTGTGTGGATTCAGCAGTCTGCAAACACTTTCTCTGCAGAGTCCCAAAACAGGCGTTTTCAGCCCATTACCGGCATATGGAAGAAACAGCAGTAAGCACAGGGAAATATCTGCTTCTAAATCCAAAACGCAGCTATCTAACAGAACGGTTGTCAATGTGTGCACTCAACTTCCAGAGTTAAACCCGTGTGTGGATTCAGCAGTCTGCAAACACTTTCTCTGCAGAGTCCCAAAACAGGCGTTTTCAGCCCATTACCGGCATATGGAAGAAACAGCAGTAAGCACAGGGAAATATCTGCTTCTAAATCCAAAACGCAGCTATCTAACAGAACGGTTGTCAATGTGTGCACTCAACTTCCAGAGTTAAACCCGTGTGTGGATTCAGCAGTCTGCAAACACTTTCTCTGCAGAGTCCCAAAACAGGCGTTTTCAGCCCATTACCGGCATATGGAAGAAACAGCAGTAAGCCCAGGGAAATATCTGCTTCTAAATCCAAACGCAGCTATCTAACAGAACGGTTGTCAATGTGTGCACTCAACTTCCAGAGTTAAACCCGTGTGTGGATTCAGCAGTCTGCAAACACTTTCTCTGCAGAGTCCCAAAACAGGCGTTTTCAGCCCATTACCGGCATATGGAAGAAACAGCAGTAAGCACAGGGAAATATCTGCTTCTAAATCCAAAACGCAGCTATCTAACAGAACGGTTGTCAATGTGTGCACTCAACTTCCAGAGTTAAACCCGTGTGTGGATTCAGCAGTCTGCAAACACTTTCTCTGCAGAGTCCCAAAACAGGCGTTTTCAGCCCATTACCGGCATATGGAAGAAACAGCAGTAAGCACAGGGAAATATCTGCTTCTAAATCCAAAACGCAGCTATCTAACAGAACGGTTGTCAATGTGTGCACTCAACTTCCAGAGTTAAACCCGTGTGTGGATTCAGCAGTCTGCAAACACTTTCTCTGCAGAGTCCCAAAACAGGCGTTTTCAGCCCATTACCGGCATATGGAAGAAACAGCAGTAAGCACAGGGAAACATCTGCTTCTAAATCCAAAACGCAGCTATCTAACAGAACGGTTGTCAATGTGTGCACTCAACTTCCAGAGTTAAACCCGTGTGTGGATTCAGCAGTCTGCAAACACTTTCTCTGCAGCGTCCCAAAACAGGCGTTTTCAGCCCATTACCGGCATATGGAAGAAACAGCAGTAAGCACAGGGAAATATCTGCTTCTAAATCCAAAACGCAGCTATCTAACAGAACGGTTGTCAATGTGTGCACTCAACTTCCAGAGTTAAACCCGTGTGTGGATTCAGCAGTCTGCAAACACTTTCTCTGCAGAGTCCCAAAACAGGCGTTTTCAGCCCATTACCGGCATATGGAAGAAACAGCAGTAAGCACAGGGAAACATCTGCTTCTAAATCCAAAACGCAGCTATCTAACAGGAACGGTTGTCAATGTGTGCACTCAACTTCCAGAGTTAAACCCGTGTGTGGATTCAGCAGTCTGCAAACACTTTCTCTGCAGCGTCCCAAAACAGGCGTTTTCAGCCCATTACCGGCATATGGAAGAAACAGCAGTAAGCACAGGGAAATATCTGCTTCTAAATCCAAAACGCAGCTATCTAACAGAACGGTTGTCAATGTGTGCACTCAACTTCCAGAGTTAAACCCGTGTGTGGATTCAGCAGTCTGCAAACACTTTCTGTGCAGAGTCCGAAAACAGGCGTTTTCAGCCCATTACCGGCATATGGAAGAAACAGCAGTAAGCACAGGGAAATATCTGCTTCTAAATCCAAAACGCAGCTATCTAACAGAACGGTTGTCAATGTGTGCACTCAACTTCCAGAGTTAAACCCGTGTGTGGATTCAGCAGTCTGCAAACACTTTCTCTGCAGAGTCCCAAAACAGGCGTTTTCAGCCCATTACCGGCATATGGAAGAAACAGCAGTAAGCACAGGGAAATATCTGCTTCTAAATCCAAAACGCAGCTATCTAACAGAACGGTTGTCAATGTGTGCACTCAACTTCCAGAGTTAAACCCGTGTGTGGATTCAGCAGTCTGCAAACACTTTCTGTGCAGAGTCCGAAAACAGGCGTTTTCAGCCCATTACCGGCATATGGAAGAAACAGCAGTAAGCACAGGGAAATATCTGCTTCTAAATCCAAAACGCAGCTATCTAACAGAACGGTTGTCAATGTGTGCACTCAACTTCCAGAGTTAAACCCGTGTGTGGATTCAGCAGTCTGCAAACACTTTCTCTGCAGAGTCCCAAAACAGGCGTTTTCAGCCCATTACCGGCATATGGAAGAAACAGCAGTAAGCACAGGGAAATATCTGCTTCTAAATCCAAAACGCAGCTATCTAACAGAACGGTTGTCAATGTGTGCACTCAACTTCCAGAGTTAAACCCGTGTGTGGATTCAGCAGTCTGCAAACACTTTCTGTGCAGAGTCCGAAAACAGGCGTTTTCAGCCCATTACCGGCATATGGAAGAAACAGCAGTAAGCACAGGGAAATATCTGCTTCTAAATCAAAACGCAGCTCTCTAACAGAACGGTTGTCAATGTGTGCACTCAACTTCCAGAGTTAAACCCGTGTGTGGATTCAGCAGTCTGCAAACACTTTCTCTGCAGCGTCCCAAAACAGGCGTTTTCAGCCCATTACCGGCATATGGAAGAAACAGCAGTAAGCACAGGGAAATATCTGCTTCTAAATCCAAAACGCAGCTCTCTAACAGAACGGTTGTCAATGTGTGCACTCAACTTCCAGAGTTAAACCCGTGTGTGGATTCAGCAGTCTGCAAACACTTTCTGTGCAGAGTCCCAAAACAGGCGTTTTCAGCCCATTACCGGCATATGGAAGAAACAGCAGTAAGCACAGGGAAATATCTGCTTCTAAATCCAAAACGCAGCTATCTAACAGAACGGTTGTCAATGTGTGCACTCAACTTCCAGAGTTAAACCCGTGTGTGGATTCAGCAGTCTGCAAACACTTTCTGTGCAGAGTCCCAAAACAGGCGTTTTCAGCCCATTACCGGCATATGGAAGAAACAGCAGTAAGCACAGGGAAATATCTGCTTCTAAATCCAAAACGCAGCTCTCTAACAGAACGGTTGTCAATGTGTGCACTCAACTTCCAGAGTTAAACCCGTGTGTGGATTCAGCAGTCTGCAAACACTTTCTGTGCAGAGTCCCAAAACAGGCGTTTTCAGCCCATTACCGGCATATGGAAGAAACAGCAGTAAGCACAGGGAAATATCTGCTTCTAAATCCAAAACGCAGCTATCTAACAGAACGGTTGTCAATGTGTGCACTCAACTTCCAGAGTTAAACCCGTGTGTGGATTCAGCAGTCTGCAAACACTTTCTCTGCAGAGTCCCAAAACAGGCGTTTTCAGCCCATTACCGGCATATGGAAGAAACAGCAGTAAGCACAGGGAAATATCTGCTTCTAAATCCAAAACGCAGCTATCTAACAGAACGGTTGTCAATGTGTGCACTCAACTTCCAGAGTTAAACCCGTGTGTGGATTCAGCAGTCTGCAAACACTTTCTCTGCAGAGTCCCAAAACAGGCGTTTTCAGCCCATTACCGGCATATGGAAGAAACAGCAGTAAGCACAGGGAAATATCTGCTTCTAAATCCAAAACGCAGCTATCTAACAGAACGGTTGTCAATGTGTGCACTCAACTTCCAGAGTTAAACCCGTGTGTGGATTCAGCAGTCTGCAAACACTTTCTCTGCAGAGTCCCAAAACAGGCGTTTTCAGCCCATTACCGGCATATGGAAGAAACAGCAGTAAGCACAGGGAAACATCTGCTTCTAAATCCAAAACGCAGCTATCTAACAGAACGGTTGTCAATGTGTGCACTCAACTTCCAGAGTTAAACCCGTGTGTGGATTCAGCAGTCTGCAAACACTTTCTCTCCAGCGTCCCAAAACAGGCGTTTTCAGCCCATTACCGGCATATGGAAGAAACAGCAGTAAGCACAGGGAAATATCTGCTTCTAAATCCAAAACGCAGCTATCTAACAGAACGGTTGTCAATGTGTGCACTCAACTTCCAGAGTTAAACCCGTGTGTGGATTCAGCAGTCTGCAAACACTTTCTCTGCAGAGTCCCAAAACAGGCGTTTTCAGCCCATTACCGGCATATGGAAGAAACAGCAGTAAGCACAGGGAAATATCTGCTTCTAAATCCAAAACGCAGCTATCTAACAGAACGGTTGTCAATGTGTGCACTCAACTTCCAGAGTTAAACCCGTGTGTGGATTCAGCAGTCTGCAAACACTTTCTCTGCAGAGTCCCAAAACAGGCGTTTTCAGCCCATTACCGGCATATGGAAGAAACAGCAGTAAGCACAGGGAAATATCTGCTTCTAAATCCAAAACGCAGCTATCTAACAGAACGGTTGTCAATGTGTGCACTCAACTTCCAGAGTTAAACCCGTGTGTGGATTCAGCAGTCTGCAAACACTTTCTCTGCAGAGTCCCAAAACAGGCGTTTTCAGCCCATTACCGGCATATGGAAGAAACAGCAGTAAGCACAGGGAAATATCTGCTTCTAAATCCAAAACGCAGCTATCTAACAGAACGGTTGTCAATGTGTGCACTCAACTTCCAGAGTTAAACCCGTGTGTGGATTCAGCAGTCTGCAAACACTTTCTCTGCAGAGTCCCAAAACAGGCGTTTTCAGCCCATTACCGGCATATGGAAGAAACAGCAGTAAGCACAGGGAAATATCTGCTTCTAAATCCAAAACGCAGCTATCTAACAGAACGGTTGTCAATGTGTGCACTCAACTTCCAGAGTTAAACCCGTGTGTGGATTCAGCAGTCTGCAAACACTTTCTCTGCAGCGTCCCAAAACAGGCGTTTTCAGCCCATTACCGGCATATGGAAGAAACAGCAGTAAGCACAGGGAAATATCTGCTTCTAAATCCAAAACGCAGCTCTCTAACAGAACGGTTGTCAATGTGTGCACTCAACTTCCAGAGTTAAACCCGTGTGTGGATTCAGCAGTCTGCAAACACTTTCTCTGCAGAGTCCCAAAAACAGGCGTTTTCAGCCCATTACCGGCATATGGAAGAAACAGCAGTAAGCACAGGGAAATATCTGCTTCTAAATCCAAAACGCAGCTATCTAACAGAACGGTTGTCAATGTGTGCACTCAACTTCCAGAGTTAAACCCGTGTGTGGATTCAGCAGTCTGCAAACACTTTCTCTGCAGAGTCCCAAAACAGGCGTTTTCAGCCCATTACCGGCATATGGAAGAAACAGCAGTAAGCACAGGGAAATATCTGCTTCTAAATCCAAAACGCAGCTATCTAACAGAACGGTTGTCAATGTGTGCACTCAACTTCCAGAGTTAAACCCGTGTGTGGATTCAGCAGTCTGCAAACACTTTCTCTGCAGAGTCCCAAAACAGGCGTTTTCAGCCCATTACCGGCATATGGAAGAAACAGCAGTAAGCACAGGGAAATATCTGCTTCTAAATCCAAAACGCAGCTATCTAACAGAACGGTTGTCAATGTGTGCACTCAACTTCCAGAGTTAAACCCGTGTGTGGATTCAGCAGTCTGCAAACACTTTCTCTGCAGAGTCCCAAAACAGGCGTTTTCAGCCCATTACCGGCATATGGAAGAAACAGCAGTAAGCACAGGGAAATATCTGCTTCTAAATCCAAAACGCAGCTATCTAACAGAACGGTTGTCAATGTGTGCACTCAACTTCCAGAGTTAAACCCGTGTGTGGATTCAGCAGTCTGCAAACACTTTCTCTGCAGCGTCCCAAAACAGGCGTTTTCAGCCCATTACCGGCATATGGAAGAAACAGCAGTAAGCACAGGGAAATATCTGCTTCTAAATCCAAAACGCAGCTCTCTAACAGAACGGTTGTCAATGTGTGCACTCAACTTCCAGAGTTAAACCCGTGTGTGGATTCAGCAGTCTGCAAACACTTTCTCTGCAGAGTCCCAAAACAGGCGTTTTCAGCCCATTACCGGCATATGGAAGAAACAGCAGTAAGCACAGGGAAATATCTGCTTCTAAATCCAAAACGCAGCTATCTAACAGAACGGTTGTCAATGTGTGCACTCAACTTCCAGAGTTAAACCCGTGTGTGGATTCAGCAGTCTGCAAACACTTTCTCTGCAGAGTCCCAAAACAGGCGTTTTCAGCCCATTACCGGCATATGGAAGAAACAGCAGTAAGCACAGGGAAATATCTGCTTCTAAATCCAAAACGCAGCTATCTAACAGAACGGTTGTCAATGTGTGCACTCAACTTCCAGAGTTAAACCCGTGTGTGGATTCAGCAGTCTGCAAACACTTTCTCTGCAGAGTCCCAAAACAGGCGTTTTCAGCCCATTACCGGCATATGGAAGAAACAGCAGTAAGCACAGGGAAATATCTGCTTCTAAATCCAAAACGCAGCTATCTAACAGAACGGTTGTCAATGTGTGCACTCAACTTCCAGAGTTAAACCCGTGTGTGGATTCAGCAGTCTGCAAACACTTTCTCTGCAGAGTCCCAAAACAGGCGTTTTCAGCCCATTACCGGCATATGGAAGAAACAGCAGTAAGCACAGGGAAATATCTGCTTCTAAATCCAAAACGCAGCTCTCTAACAGAACGGTTGTCAATGTGTGCACTCAACTTCCAGAGTTAAACCCGTGTGTGGATTCAGCAGTCTGCAAACACTTTCTCTGCAGAGTCCCAAAACAGGCGTTTTCAGCCCATTACCGGCATATGGAAGAAACAGCAGTAAGCACAGGGAAATATCTGCTTCTAAATCCAAAACGCAGCTATCTAACAGAACGGTTGTCAATGTGTGCACTCAACTTCCAGAGTTAAACCCGTGTGTGGATTCAGCAGTCTGCAAACACTTTCTCTGCAGAGTCCCAAAACAGGCGTTTTCAGCCCATTACCGGCATATGGAAGAAACAGCAGTAAGCACAGGGAAATATCTGCTTCTAAATCCAAAACGCAGCTATCTAACAGAACGGTTGTCAATGTGTGCACTCAACTTCCAGAGTTAAACCCGTGTGTGGATTCAGCAGTCTGCAAACACTTTCTCTGCAGAGTCCCAAAACAGGCGTTTTCAGCCCATTACCGGCATATGGAAGAAACAGCAGTAAGCACAGGGAAATATCTGCTTCTAAATCCAAAACGCAGCTATCTAACAGAACGGTTGTCAATGTGTGCACTCAACTTCCAGAGTTAAACCCGTGTGTGGATTCAGCAGTCTGCAAACACTTTCTCTGCAGAGTCCCAAAACAGGCGTTTTCAGCCCATTACCGGCATATGGAAGAAACAGCAGTAAGCACAGGGAAATATCTGCTTCTAAATCCAAAACGCAGCTATCTAACAGAACGGTTGTCAATGTGTGCACTCAACTTCCAGAGTTAAACCCGTGTGTGGATTCGGCAGTCTGCAAACACTTTCTCTGCAGAGTCCCAAAACAGGCGTTTTCAGCCCATTACCGGCATATGGAAGAAACAGCAGTAAGCACAGGGAAATATCTGCTTCTAAATCAAAACGCAGCTATCTAACAGAACGGTTGTCAATGTGTGCACTCAACTTCCAGAGTTAAACCCGTGTGTGGATTCAGCAGTCTGCAAACACTTTCTCTGCAGAGTCCCAAAACAGGCGTTTTCAGCCCATTACCGGCATATGGAAGAAACAGCAGTAAGCACAGGGAAATATCTGCTTCTAAATCCAAAACGCAGGTATCTAAGAGAACGGTTGTCAATGTGTGCACTCAACTTCCAGAGTTAAACCCGTGTGTGGATTCGGCAGTCTGCAAACACTTTCTCTGCAGAGTCCCAAAACAGGCGTTTTCAGCCCATTACCGGCATATGGAAGAAACAGCAGTAAGCACAGGGAAATATCTGCTTCTAAATCCAAAACGCAGCTATCTAACAGAACGGTTGTCAATGTGTGCACTCAACTTCCAGAGTTAAACCCGTGTGTGGATTCGGCAGTCTGCAAACACTTTCTCTGCAGAGTCCCAAAACAGGCGTTTTCTGC